>NC_037671.1:33287774-33299475 GCF_003255815.1 Theropithecus gelada
AGGCTATGTTAATAAAGATGCTGCCTTTAGAATAGGGAGGTGCTCTACAGTGATCATTCATTCAACTGACCTTTGTCATTGACCAGACATAGGACAGAATGGTTCTGCATCTGGGAACACCATTTAAGTGAAATCAGAAAAATCTCTGGCCTTTTGTAGCATATGTTCCAGTGGAAAGAGGCAGACGTTAGATACGCTATAACCAGAGTAAGGAAGGAAAGTGCTAGAAGGTGGTAAGTGCTGTGAGGCAGGTAATCCAGGATGTGGGCAGTGGGGACAGGGAAGGTGGCTGTTGTGCTGGGTGGTCAGTGTGTGCCTTGTTGCAAAGGTGACTTCTGAGGAAAGATTTGAGGGACGTGAGGATGTCTGGGGAAGTTATTTCCAGGCAGAAGAACCTCCAGTCCAAATGCACTATGGCAGGAAGGTGTCTGTGTTCCCAGAAGAGCAAAGAGGCCAGAGGGCTGGACAGAGAGAAACTGAGGTGACGTCAGAGGTGCGGCCAGAGCAGGTGGGCTTGAGGGGAATGGGGTTGGATCTGACCTTTGCTCTGAGTGGGATGAAGAGTTACAGGACAATTTTGAGCAGAAGAGGGCCATGATATAACTTCTCTTTTAAAAGGATCTCTCTGATTGCTGTGCTGACAACAGAATTGAGACGTGAGGGATGAGGGAGGCAGAGGGGACAACAGTAGGAAGCGAGTGCAGTATTCCAGGCTGGAGATGTCGGTGACCTTGACTGGGGTGTGAGCAGGGGAAAGAGTGGGATGTGAGGGGATTCTGGTTGCATTTGAAGATGAACTCACAGCATTGGTCAATGGATTGTATGTGTGGTGTGAGAAAGATGAATCAAGGACACCCATAGTTGTAAAATGAGTGAGTAGAAGGAAGGGTGGAGCTGCTGTCAGTGGAGATGGGGAGACTCTGGCAGGAGCATACTGAGGAGGGGGCATCACAGGCACTCAGTGGAGATGTCTACTAGGAATGCAGGTTGGGGAGCTGGGGTGGAATTTGGACAGACAACTCCAGACTTTAGAGGAAAGGAGAAATAGAGCGGGCTGGAGAAATAGATTTAGGAGCTCATACCATATAAACGATACTTAAAACCTCAAGCATGGATGAGGGCACCAAGGGAGTGATTGACTATGGAAAAGAATGAGGGCAAGGACTGAACCCTGGACCTCCAGTTGTAAGGGATGTGATCAGACCACATCCAGAGCAGACTGCACAGTTCTGACCCCATATCTAGAGGACACTTAGACAAGGAACTCCTGTGTGCACAGGGATCACCTGGACGTGGTGCTGAGATCCAGGAAGTCTGGAGTCGAGCAAGAGATTCTGGATTTATGACAAGGCTGGAGTTCATGTTGCTGTTCTCCAGATCACACTTGGAGTAGCAAGAACACCAGGATCCCACATGTCTGAGCATCAGCCTCACCTCTAGGGCGTGTTATATAAACGAATCCTTGGTCTTGTGCATAATACTCTGAGACAGGGGTTCTGGGGAGTGGCCTGAGTATTTTCTAAGCCCCCGCCAGCAATCCTGTTGCTCAGCCAGATCGGGAACCACTGAGATCAGAGATCAGAGAGTGCCCAGGGTGGGTTTTCAAACTCTGTTTAAAAGAGGATTTTTCTCACAGAAAGAAAAGGGAGGATGTGTATCATCAGTTATGAGATGTGACATTCCCTGTTGTTCTCTCCACAGTGGGGTGGAGGCCAGGTAGAGAATTCAGGATGTGGCTCTCGCACAAGGAATACCTGTGAATGCCGCTCTCTGACACCCGCCCACAGACTCATTTCCCACTCACTTCTTGGAGCAAACTATGGAAAACAAATTTCTGTAATGTACACATTAAGTCATATATCTGGTATTGGGGGCTAGTTTTATTGTGGGGAAGGCCACAGAAGCAGGCTGGAACCTACACATCCAGGAACAGGATCCACAGCCCACCCTGGATCAAGTCCCTCCTAGGAAAAACTGCCCCTGCTGCTGAGCACAGACGCCACTGCTCACACCTCTGACACCTGGTGCTGGACACTGGACCCTGAGGCCATGACAGATGTCACTGCTACACCTGGAAATTGGATCACTACTGTCACTCAGCCCTCTTTACTAAAATGCATTCTGCACATTCCCAGCCTCTCTGTCACCTCATTCTGGCTCAGTCTGGCAGTGATATTGCAGTTAAGAAGAAATTATTTAGACAGGTAGTGAGGGTACGGAAGACTTTTAATGAAAAGCAGGCTCCAAACTATTTTCTTTTCTAACAAGGTGCAGCCTGTAATATCAAGCTTCAGACATAGACAAGTAAGCTGGAAGCTTGCACAGGTGAATGCTGGCAGCTGTACCAATAGGAATAGGACACCTGGGACTGGGCACGTTCACAATGGCAACTCCATCTTCCCTTCTCTTTGCCAGGCACGTTTACAGTAAGGAGCAGACAACATGGCGCCGGCCAAGTGGAAAGCCCATTTGCATATTAAGATGAGGGTGGGGTGAATAGCCTTCCACACGCACTGTGTAAATATCACACCTGGTCCAACCAACCTGTGGGCCCTACATAAATCAGACACCATCTCCTCAAGCCTGCCTGTAAAATCCAATGCACTCCCATTTCAGGCCGGAATTCCCTTTTGGGTGCCCCTCTCTGTCAAAAGAAGATAGCTGTTCCCCTTTGTCTTTCTTTTACCTATTCAACCCTTTGCTCCTAAACTCACTCCTCATATGTCAGTGTCCTTCATCTTCTTGGCATGAGATGACACACCCTTAGTATTTACCTAGGACAATGACCCCTCTTCAGCAGGTGGTCATCGGACTGGTGGAGCTTAAGACGCATGTCCATGATCAACTGCAGGGTGACTGGAGTCTTGTCCTCTTCCAGGGAGGGAGGTGGTTTCTGTCTCCTCTCAACATTTTACATGTTGTAAACCAAAAATAAACATCAAAGCCACCCACTCCTAACCATCTTAATGGACACCCTCAGCCAGGGTGCTCAAAAGTTAACCTGAAAGACTGGCTCAAGCCACCATGATTATGCCATCTTCCCTTTTGGAATTCAGGAAAAGCTGACCAGCATTTACCATCAACACAGACCTTCAATCTGATCAGAAACATTTACAATCTATTCTCTCTGAAGCCTGGCACCTGGAGGTGTCATCTACATGAGAAAATTTTGGACTCCACAACCTCTTATCATAACCCAGACATTTCCTTTCTATTGATAATAACTCAACCAATTTCCAATCAGAAAAATTAAAAATCTACTTATAACCCAGAAGCACTACCCCACAACCCTTGCCTGCTTCAAATTGTTCCAACTTTCTGAACTGAGCCAATGTATAACTTAAATGTATTTCATTGATGTCGCATATCTTCCTAAAATGTATAAAACCAACCTGTGCCACAACCACCTTGAGCACATGTTCTCAGGGTCTCCTGAGCACTGTGTCATAGGCTGTGGTCACTCATTTTTGGCTCAGAATAAATCTCTTCAATATGTTACCGAGTTTGACTCTTTTCACCGACAGTGTGGAATTTTGATGTAATAAGAGGGTTCAAGTGCTGTAGTGTGAGGGATGGGGAAAAGTGACAAATTTTAATTCTTGGAGCAGTGATCCAGGACAAGAACTTTATCTGGTACCTGGCAGGCACGCAGAGTGTCTGAATGAACCAGTGACTAATAAATAGCATGTTTCCACCCATTCCATTGAGGATAGGTTATTACATCAAGTTGTGGTCTATCCCAGTTCACACTCTAGATTATTGGAGTGGCATGGTGTGATAGTGAAATGATTATTCAAACAGCTTCCCTCGGCTTTGTCTCTTACTAGGATTAAAACACCCAGGATTGTAAGATCTCCAAGGATCTGGGTCCACACCGATGTTTTATATTAATATTTATATTTTCTTGTGTGTGGAAATATTTCTGGGGAGAGAATCTGTAACATTTATTAGTTTTTATGTGACACCCTCAAAGGCCTAAAAAATCCTAACTTCTAGGTTAGAGGCAGGGCCACTCCACGTCTGGACAATGAGCAGCTGGTAGCAACCTGTGTTTAGTAGATTAGGGACATGAAATAAATGCTTACATTTTATTTTTTCCTCTGGGACCAAAAAGATAGAGGTGTGCTTGCCTACTCTTACTGTAAGTTTCTCTCTGTGGGATGGTGATGGGGTTTTCCTCCAACCAAATAACTTTCTGATTCTCTGACAGTAGCTGCGAGTTCTACAATTCAACTCAATTCTGACACTAAGTACCTGGAGTTCACCTCAGGCTCCACAGGTTTAAGGGCTCAGTCCCACAAGACTGTCCTCACTTCAGATGCAAGTCCCAAGTACCGGGTCCCAGGTTACCTGCACTTCTGTTTATCGTGGCTGCAAAGTCAGGGGCCTCTCATCTCCCAAGGTTTGAGAATTCTTAAATTAACTCAAAGAACTCAGGAAGTTGCTATAGTCACGTAAACCAAAAAACGTCTGCGACAGGTCTCAGTCAGTTTAGAAGTTTATTTTGCCAAGCTGAAGATGCACCTTGGAAACAGAGACACAAATCATTGTAGCATCTGTGGCCTGTGCTTTTTCCTAATAGGATTTTGAGGACTTCAATATTTATAGGGGAAAGAGCAGCCAGGAGAAGAAAAAAACAGTCAACTATGCATTCATCTCATGCTCAGTAAATCTGCATTTTATATAAGATAAAGTAAATGTTGGGTAGAAAACTCAAATATGCGTTTCTCTCCGGGTGGGTGAAGGGATGATGTCTAGTCTTGTCTTTGTCTTGTGCCTGTGAAGATAACCTGTTAATTTACATTGTTGAGGGAAAGTCAACAAAACTCCATTTTAGAGTAAACATGTTGGGGTCCACAAGGAATTTTCTTGTGAGTAGTTTGTCAGGGAGGCCACCTGGGGAGATATGGGGTCTTCTATCTTCAGAGTTATTTGTTTAGGAACAAAAGAAAGGCAGTTTTTCCATCATTCAGTCTCCAAACTTAACTTTTCCCTTTGGTATAGTGAATTTGGAGTCCTAAAATTTTACTTTCCTTTCACACTCAGTATTGCAGTTTTTTTATTTTTATAGCTTAAATCCCCACCTTTTTGGCACCCGAGACCAGTTTCACGGAAGACAGTTTTTCCATGGACCAGTGGAGGTGGCGGAAGGCAGAGGGAAATGGTTTTGGATGAAACTGTTGCACCTCAGATGATCAGGCATTAGTGTTTCATAAGGAGCATGCAACCTAGATCTCTCACATGCAGAGCTCACAATAGGGTTCGTGCCTCTATGAGAATCTACTTCCGCCACTGATCTGACAGGAGGTGGAACTCCGGTGGTCATGCTCATGCTCTCTCGCCCACCGATCACCTCCTGCTATGCGATCTGGTTCCTACCAGGCCAGGAACTTCTACCAGTCCACAGCCCGGGGGTTAGGGACCCCTGGTTTAAATTATGCCACTATAGCAGAACACCTGAGACTGGATCACTTATTACAAACAGAAATTTGTTTCATTATGGTGTCAAGGATGGGAATTCCCAGATCAAGGGATTGTATCTGGTAGAAAACAAAAGGGCAAGAGAGGGTGAGAGGTAGGGGGAAAAGGAGGTCAAACTGACAGCCTCAGGTCCTTTTATGATGAGCCTTAATCCATGAATGAAGGCAGAGCTCTGATGGTCCAATCACCTCTCAAAGGTCCCATTTCTTAAAAATGTTGCATTCGGGATGAAATATCCAACAGATGCTTTTTTGGGGAAACATTCAAACCACAGCAGTTAAGGATACAAATGGGCAGCAAGATGAAGAGGTGCACAGGGTAAGGTCTGGAAGGGCTCTGAGCACAGGAGCCTCTGTCCCCATGGAGATGGAGTTCACCACCTTCCCAGCACGTGGACAGTCGGATGTGCTCACCAGCTGGGAAGCTCTCTGAAACCCAATCTCTAGAGGTTTCTATGGAAATTTCATTGTGTAGGCAAGATTACTTAAATCACTGGCCATTGTGTGACTGAACTCAATCTCGAGCCTCTCTTTCCTTCCCAGACTGTAGGGATGGGGCTAAAAGTTCCAATCCTATAATCACAGCTTCGTGTTTCTGGAAACCAGTCCCCATTCTGAAGCTATCTAGGAGCCCCTTACCCCATAGTCATCTCATTGCCATATTGAAGTCATGTTTATCACTGAGGAGACTAGAACCCAGTGTTCTAGAACCTAGTTGTCAGGAAACAGGGACAAAGACCAAATATTTTTACTGGACACAGATCACACCCTGGTTTTGACCACATTATCTCTTTTTATAATATTTATTTATTTCAGAGATAATCTCTTGCTCTGTTACTCAGGGTAGAATGCAGTGGCACAATCATAGCTCATTGTAACCTCGAATTCCTGGACTCAAGTGATCCTTCTGCCTCGGCCTCCTGAGTAGATAGCATTACAGGTGCACACCACCATGTCCAACTAATTTTTAAATATTTTGTAGGAATGGGTCTCACTATTTTGCCCAGGCTGGTCTCAAACTCCTGGCCTTAAACAATATTTCTACCATTGCCTCCCAAACTGATGGAATTAAAAGCGTGAGCCACTGTGTCTGGCCAATCACAGATCTCCTATACCAGAAGAACCATAACAGTGAAAAGATCCTGGCACATTACCAGAATCCTCTTTGGTCATTAACAGTTATCCCAGTGCAGTGCAAAAACAGGAATAGTCTCAGCAACATATGGCTGCACCCTTTCAGGCATCTGGTGAAATCGAGCTAAGAGACAATACTATCTCTTGTTTATACCTCTTTTGAGTAGTTCATGTAACATTGGATTTTCCTCACTACATAACCCATGTATTCATTCATTTACCCTCAGCTACTATTTCTCCTTCTCTTCATTTATACTAAACATTTATAATTTCGGAAGGAACACTAGGCTCTGCTGCTGTACTGGCTTAGACTGCAGGGACCAATACTGTTCTAGAAAGTGTCTCCCGTCATCCATTCCAGTTCATAGAGGGGAGGGTTATGCAGGTAGAGAACTGGGTGGCTATCTGACCCCAGGCAATACAGCTGCATTCAGTGTTAGCCCCAACTTTGCCAGATGCAGTCAAGGCACAACCTACTTCTCCAGGCCCTTAGGAATTATTACACAAAGGACATAAAATATATTTACAGTTTCTTGCTTAGGAATAATTCCTGTTTCTGGACTCTATTTGCATCCCTAGTCCTGGGACCACTGCATCAGGGATGAGAAAAGTAAGTTGAGGTGAATTACAGTCATTATTTCAGTGTCCTCCCACCAAGGGAAGGAATATGTGTAGATCACACCAGCCCCTTCCCCTGATCCACCAGGAAAAGAGAGGATACTCTCATGTCAAGTGTGAGCACACTCATGAAGGTGTATAAGCCCACCCTTCGTACTTGTTTCTCCACTCTTGCTTTATATACCCAATGTTTCAATTGGCTATTTTAATTCTCTATGGAACTCTTCCTTTGAGGAGGGTGTCTCTCTGACCATTGTTGGACATTTTGAGCAGATGCATTTTCCAGTGTAAAGAAATGTGACTCAGTGGTCCACATGGTTGCAGTACCTCCCATTCAAGTTCTTTGTAGCACTCCGAGCATTTGCATCTGAGATAAAGGAGGGACCTCTCTTAGAAGACTGCCAGGGCCTCCCAACCTGGAAATAAAGAAAAGCCTTCAGTTCCTTCAAGAGAAATTCCAGGCACCTAGCCAGCCCTAAAAAGCAAGTGAGTGACCTTATAAACAAGAAGGTAATGATAGCTTAAAACAATAGCCAAGGAAGTTATAGTCACAAGATGTTTGATTCTCTATAGAAACTAAAAATAACATCTTAACATATGTCCCTGAGTTGTTTTTCAGAAATATAGATTCCCACCTAATAGATCCACTGACAGGGAGACCTTATAAAGGGGAAACTGAGGACTGAACTCTGACCGCCGTTCTTTGTTCTAAATTTCTTCCTGAGGGGACTGGAGAGACTCAAGGCCACAGGCCAGGCCTGAACATTCCTCTCTACTCCCCGCAACTGTGTAAGGAAGCTGTGTAAGGAAGCTTTGCTTCCTTATGTATCACAAATCAGAGAATCTTTAAATCTACCTAAGACCTGTAAGCTCCCTCATAAGGATTTTTCCACCTTTTAAGGCCGAAGCAGTGTATCACTTCTATGCATTGATTTATGATGTTGCCTGTAACTCTGCTTTCCCGAAATTTGCCCCCGCCTTTAAAAATCCTTGCTTGTGAGCCATTAAAAAGGTTGGGTCTTAAGCGTGAGCTGCCCGATTCTCCTTGTTTGGCTACCTGCACATAAATGCCCGATTCTCTCTGTTTGGCTCCCTACACATAAATGCCCTTCTTTCTCCCACTACAATCTCAGTGTGGATGTTTGTTTTTACTGCCCCAGGAGAGTGGACCCCAGTTTAGTTTGGTAACACACCTACCACCAGCTGAACAAAGCCCACTCCAGGGTGAGAATCTATTCCTGTCAAGACCCATTTGCTGCTTCCTGGGGCTAATGGTATCAGTCTAACTTGCCAGCTATGTATTTTCAAGGCCTTCCCATAAAAGAATCTGCTGCACAGCCATATGCTATCTCTCTTTTTTGTTAAAGAAAGCACTTTTTACGTGTATTTTGTGCCTGTGATGTGTGGAATGCAAGAGGAATATATCTTGATTCCACCTATCTCTGCATTGCTAAGGCCCCAATGTCTACTTATTTCACGGACTCAGGTGATCACCACAAGCAAACGTGGGTTTTTTGTTGTTGTTGTTTTTGAGATGTAATCTTGATATGTTTCTCCGATTGGTCTCAAATGTTGCTCAGGCTAAAATCTAACTCCTGGACTCAAGATATCCTTCTGCCTCAGCTGCTCTCATAGCTGGAATTTCAGGTGCACCTGGCAACCACTTGAAGATAAATTCTTGTTGATTTCAATCACCTTCCAAACCTGGAAGGGAGTTATTCTGAGGGGCACTGAACAGCACTGAGGGGACGGTGCTAAATGATTCATGAGAAACTGACCTCATGATCCAACCACCTCCCTCCCTCCAGGTCCCACCTATAATGTTGGGGATCACATCGCGACATGTGATCTGCACAAGAACAACATCCAATCTTTATCAGGAATTAACAGATCTCACATTAATGAACCCCTGAAATTACCATAGTGATTTCCACAGGACTTGCCTCATATGGGCATTCTTTTCATAGGTAACTTTCCCATTGCTCTCCTGATTAATTATACAGACAGGCCATTAGTCACTCCTTGTAAGTCAGTAAAAACTAAAACATAGGAGCTTTATCATTGTTCAATTCTTCCACCACTGCTAAGAAAACACCATGCAATTAAGTCCACAAGAGCTCTTCTGTTTTTACCTTCTGTGATAAAAGAGGTGGACTTCCAAACAGGATGTTGTCCATTCATCTTGCTAACACTGTACACAAACCAACCAGCTGTTTGTGGGTCAGTTGACCGATACTGCAGTTCAAATCCCAGCGCTGTCTTCTGCAGAGTTCCATCTTGCTCGAGGAAGGTCAGTGTTTCCTTTAATTTACACCTTCAATGAATTGAATGAAGCCCACCCACATGATAGACATCAATCTACTTTATTCAAAGCTAGCTATTTATATGTTAATCTCATCCAACAAACATCCTCACAAATCATCCAGAATAATGCTTGACCACCTCTCTAGGCACCATGCTTTAGCCAAGATAACCAATTTTTTTTTATAATTATACTTCAGGTTCTAGGGTACATGTGCACAACGTGCAGGTTTGTTACATATGTATACATGTGCCATGTTGGTGTGCTGCACCCGTTAACTCATCATTTACATTAGGTATGTCTCCTAATGCTACCCCTCCCCACTGCCCCCACCTCATAACAGGCCTCGGTGTGTCATGTTCCCCACCCTGTGTCCAAGTGTTCTCATTGTTCAATTCCCACCTATGAGTGAGAACATGCAGTGTCTGGTTTTCTGTCTTTGCGATAGTTTACTCAGAATGATGGTTTCCAGCTTCATCCATGTCCCTACAAAGGACATTTGGGGTGCTTCCAAGTCATTGCTATTGTGAATACTGCCACAATAAACATACATGTGCATGTGTCTTTATAGCAGCATGATTTATAATCCTTTGGGTATATACCCAGTAATGGGATCACTGTGTCAAATGGTATTTCTAGTTCTAGATCCTTGAGGAATCACCACACTGTCTTCCACAATGGTTGAACTAGTTTACAGTCCCACCAACAGTGTAAAAGTGTTCCTATTTCTCCACATCCTCTCCAGCACCTGTTGTTTCCTGACTTTTTAATGATTGCCATTCTAACTGGTGTGAGATGGTATCTCATTGTGGTTTTGATTTGCATTTCTCTGATGGCCAGTGATGATGAGCATTTTTTCATGTGTCTGTTGGCTACATAAATGTTTTCCTTTGAGAAATGTCTGTTAACATCCTTTACCCACGTTTTGTTTGATTTTTTTCTTGTAAATTTGTTTAAGTTCTTTGTAGATTCTGGATATTAGCCCTTTGTCAGATGAGTAGATTGTAAAAATTTTCTCCCATTCTATAGGTTGCCTGTTCACTCTGATGGTGGTTTCTTTTGTGGTGCAGAAGCTCTTTAGTTTAATTAGATCCCATTCGTCAATTTTGGCTCTTGTTGTCATTGCTTTTGGTGTTTTAGTCATGAAGTCCTTGACCATGCCTATGGCCTGAATGGTATTGCCTAGGTGTATTTCTAGGGTTTTTATGGTTTTAGGGATGACCAATAAAATGAATTATGACATTCTTCAATATAAGAATACTCTGAGGAAATTAGCCTGTGACCTAATAAAACAAGTAGCAAACAACTGTTTCTAATAATTTACAACCAGTAGCAAAAAAGCCCTCCCTATACATTGTTTCTCAAGTTCACTCTATAATTCTGGGTAAAAAAAAAAAATCCATGTATTTGTTGAAAACCACAGAAGAAGAGAACATTGAAAAAGCAGAAAGTGAAAATAATAATAATAATAATAAAGATGACAGCATGTATTTCATTGGAAATAATGCAAATGAGGAGACAGGTGAGCAACATCTTAAGGTCCTAAAAGGAAAATGTTGTGAAACTAGATTCTATTCCCAGAAAACAATACCTTTTTCAAATAGATATGTATAATTTTAGTTGACAAATTATAATACCTCCGGGATATTGCTTGATGTATTGATATATGTATACCATGTGTAATGATTAAATTAAGCTAACACACCTTCAATATAGCCATCAAAAAATAAAGGGATTTTAGGCCAGGCACTGTGGCTCATGCCTGTCGTCTCAACACTTTGAGAGGCTGAGGTGGGCAGATCACGAAGTCAGGAGTTCAAGACCAGCCTGACCAACATGGTGAAACCTCGTCTCTACTAAAAATACAAAAATTAGCTAGGCATGGTGGCACGCATCTGTAATTCCAGCTACTCAGGAGGCTGAGGCAGGAGAATCACTTGAACACGGGAGGTAGAGGTTGCAGAGAGCCAAGATCACACCATTGCACTTCGGCCTGGGCAACAAAATGAGACTCTGTCTCAAAAATAAACAAACAAACAAAAACAAACAAACAAACTAAGGTATTTTAGACATATAGGGAGTGAAAAAAATAACCAGTAGACCTAAACTATAATAAATGTTTCAGGCCGGGCGCGGTGGCTCAAGCCTGTAATCCCAGCACTTTGGG
>NC_037671.1:33299553-33310164 GCF_003255815.1 Theropithecus gelada
TTGCTCCTTGTTTTATTAGGTCACAGGCTAATTTCCTCAGAGTATTCTTATATTGAAGAATGTCATAATTCATTTTATTGGTCATCCCTAAAACCATAAAAACCCTAGAAATAAACCTAGGCAATACCATTCAGGCCGTAGGCATGGTCAAGGACTTCATGACTAAAACACCAAAAGCAATGACAACAAAAGCCAAAACTGACGAATGGGATCTAATTAAACTAAAGAGCTTCTGCACCACAAAAGAAACCACCATCAGAGTGAACAGGCAACCTACAGAATGGGAGAAAATTTTTGCAATCTACTCATCTGACAAAGGGCTAATATCCAGAATCTACAAAGAACTTAAACAAATTTACAAGAAAAAAATAAAACAAAACGTGGGTAAAGGATATTAACAGACATTTCTCAAAAGAAAACATTTATGTAGCCAACAGACACCTGAAAAAATGCTCATCATCACTGGCCATCAGAGAAATGCAAATCAAAACCACAATGAGATACCATCTCACACCAGTTAGAATGGCAATCATTAAAAAGTCAGGAAACAACAGGTGCTGGAGAGGATGTGGAGAAATAGGAACACTTTTACACTGTTGGTGGGACTGTAAACTAGTTCAACCATTGTGGAAGACAGTGTGGCGATTCCTCAAAGATCTAGAACTAGAAATACCATTTGACACAGTGATCCCATTACTGGGTATATACCCAAAGGATTATAAATCATGTTGCTATAAAGACACATGCACATGTATGTTTATTGTGGCAGTATTCACAATAGCAATGACTTGGAAGCAACCCAAATGTCCTTTGTAGGGGCATGGATGAAGCTGGAAACCATCATTCTGAGCAAACTATCACAAAGACAGAAAACCAGACACTGCATGTTCTCACTCATTGGTGGGAATTGAACAGTGAGAACACTTGGACACAGGGTGGGGAACATGACACACCGAGGCCTGTTATGAGGTGGCGGCAGTGGGGAGGGATAGCATTAGGAGACATACCTAATGTAAATGACGAGTTAATGGGTGCAGCACACCAACATGGCACATGTATACATATGTAACAAACCTGCACGTTGTGCACATGTACCCTAGAAGCTGAAGTATAATTATAAAAAAAAATTGGTCATCTTGGCTAAAGCATGGTGCCTAGAGAGGTGGTCAAGAATTATTCTGGATGATTTGTGAGGATGTTTGTTGGATGAGATTAACACATAAGTAGCTAGACTTTGAATAAAGTAGATTGATGTCTATCATGTGGGTGGGCTTCATTCAATTCATTAAAGGTGTAAATTAAAGAAAACACTGACCTTCCTCGAGGAAGATGGAACTCTGCAACAGACAGCGCTGGGATTTGAACTGCAGTATCAGTCAACTGACCCACAAACAGCTGGTTGGTTTGTGTCCAGCGTTTACAAGATGAATGGACAACATCCTGTTTGGAAGTCCACCTCTTTGATCACAAAAGGTAAAAACAGAAGAGCTCTTGTGGACTTAATTGCATGGTGTTTTCTTAGCAGTGGTGGAAGAATTGAACAATGGTAAAGTTCCTACGTTTTAGTTTTTACTGACTTACAGGGAGTGACTAATGGCCTGGCTGTATAATTAATCAGGAGAGCAATGGGAAAGTTACCTATGAAAAGAATGCCCATATGAGGCAAGTCCTGTGGAAATCACTATGGTAATTTCAGCGGTTCATTAATGTAAGATCTGTTAATTCCTGATAAAGATTGGATGTTGCTCTTGTGCAGATCTCATGTCGAGATGTGATCCCAACATTATAGGTGAGACCTGGAGGGAGGGAGGTGGTTGGATCATGAGGTCAGTTTCTCATGAATCATTTAGCACTGTCCCCTCAGTGCTGTTCAGTGCCCCTCAGAATAGCTCCCTTCCAGGTTTGGAAGGTGATTGAAATCAACAAGAATTTGTCTCCAAGTATTTGCCAGGTGCCCCTGAAATTCCAGCTATGACAGCGGCTTAGGCAGAAGGATATCTTGAGTCCAGGAGTTAGATTTTAGCCTGAGCAACATTTGAGACCAATCGAGGAAACATCAAGATTACATCTCAAAAACAACAACAACAAAAGATCCACGTTTGCTTGTGGTGATCACCTGAGTCTGTGAAATAAGTAGACATTGGGGCCTTAGCAATGCAGAGATAGGTGGAATCAAGACATATTTCTCTTGCATTCCACACATCACAGGCACAAAATACACATAAGAAGGGCTTTCTTTAACAAGAAAGAGAGATAGCATATGGCTATGTAGCAGATTCTTTTATGGGAAGGCCTTGAAACTACATAACGTGCAAGTTAGACTGATACCATTAGCCCCAGGAAGCAGCAAATGGGTCTTGATAGGAATAGATCCTCACTCAGGAGTGGGCTTTGTTCAGCTGGTGGTAGGTGTGTCACCAAACTAAACTGGGGTCCACTCATCTGGGGCAGTAAAAGCAAACATCCACACTGAGACTGTAGTGGGAGAAAGGAGGACATTTGTGTGTAGGGAGCCAAACAAGGTGAATCGGGCAGCTCATGCTTAAGACCCAACCTTTTTGATGTCTCCCAAGCAAGGATTTTTAAAGGCGGGGGCAAATTTTGGGAAAGCAGAGTTACAGGTAACATCATAAATCAATGCATAGATGTCATACACTGCTTTGGCCTTAAAAGGTGGAAAATCCTGATGAGGGAGCTTATAGGTCTTAGGTAGATTTAAAGATTCTCTGATTTGTGATAGATAAGGAAGTAGAGTTTCCTTACACAGTTGGGGGGAGTAGAGAGGAATCTTCAGGCCTGGCCTGTGGCCTTGACTCTCTCCAGTCTCCTCAGGAAGAAATTTAGAACAAAGAACAGCAGTCTGAGTTCAGTCCTCAGTTTCCCCTTTATAAGGTCTCCCTGTCAGTGGATCTATTAGGTGGGAATCTATATTTCTGAAAAACAACTCAGGGACATATGTTAAGATGCTATTTTTAGTTTCTGTAGAGAATCAAAGATGTTGTGACTCTAACTTCCTTGGCTATTGTTTTAAGCTATCATTACCTTCTTGTTTATAACGTCACTCACTTGCTTTTTAGGGCTGGCTAGGTGCCTGGAGTTTCTCTTGAAGGAACTGAAGGTTTTTCTTTATTTCCAGGTTGGGAGGCCATGGCAGGCTTCTAAGAGAGGTCCCTGCTTCATCTCAGATGCAAATGCTCGGAGTGCTACAAAGAACTTGAATGGGAGGTACTGCAACCATGTGGACCACTGAGTCACATTTCTTTACACCGGAAAATGCACCTGCTCAAAATGTCCAACAATGGTCAGAGAGACATCCTCCTCAAAGGAAGAGTTCCATAGAGAATTACAATAGCCAATTGAAACACTGAGTGTATAAAGCAAGAGTGGGGAAACAAGCACGAAGGGTGGGCTTATACACCTTCATGAGTGTGCTCACACTTGACATGAGAGTATCCTCTCTTTTCCTGGTGGATCAGGGGAAGGGGCTGGTGTGATCTACATATATTCCTTCCCATGGTGGGAGGACACTGGAATAATGACTATAATTCACCTCAACTTACTTTTCTCATACCTGATGCAGTGGTCCCAGGACTAGGGATGCAAATAGAGTCCAGAAACAGGAATTATTCCTAAGCAAGAAACTGTAAATATATTTTATGTCCTTTGTGTAATAATTCCTAAGGGCCTGGAGAAGTAGGTTGTGCGTTCACTGCATCTGCCAAAGTTGGGGCTAACACTGAATGCAGCTGTATTGCCTGGGATCAGATAGTCACCCAGTTCTCTACCTGCATAACCCTCCCCTCTATGAACTGGAATGGATGACGGGAGACACCTGCTAGAACAGTATTGGTTCCTTCAGTCTAAGCCAGCACAGCAGCAGAGCCTAGTGTTCCTTCCAAAATGGTAAATGTTTAGTATTAATGAAGAGAAGGAGAAATAGTAGCTGAGGGTAAATGAATGAACACATGGGTTATGTAGTGAGGAAAATCCAATCTTGTATGAACTACTCGAAAGAGGTATAAACAAGAGATGGTATTGTCTCTTAGATCGATTTCTCCAGATGCCTGAAAGGGTGCAGCCATGTGTTGCTGAGACTATTCCTATTTTTGGACTGCACTGGGAAAATTGTTAATGACCAAAGAGGATTCTGGTAATGTGCCAGGATCTTTTCACTGTTATGATTCTTCTGGCATAGGAGATCTGTGATTGGCCAGGCACAGTGGCTCATGCTTGTAATTCCGTCAGTTTGGGAGGCAATGGTAGGAACATTGTTTAAGGCCAGGAGTTTGAGACCAGCCTGGGCAAAATAGTGAGACCCATTCCTATAAAATATTTGAAAATTAGTTGGGCATGGTGGTGTGCACCTGTAATGCTATCTACTCAGGAGGCCGAGGCAGAAGGATCACTTGAGTCCAGGAATTCGAGGTTACAGTGAGTTATGATTGTGCCACTGCATTCTACCCTGGGCAACAGAGGAAGAAATTATCTCTAAAATAAAATAATAAATATCATAAAAAGAGATAATGTGGTCAAAACCAGGATGTGATCTGTGTCCAATAAAAGTATTTGATCTTTGTCCCTGTTTCCTGACAACCGGGTTCTAGAACATTTGCAGTCTCCTCAGTGATAAACATGACTTCAATATGGCAATGAGATGATTATGGGATGAGGCGCTCCTAGATAGCTTCAGAATGGGGGCTGGTTGCCAGAAACACGAAGCTGTGATTAGAAGATTGGAACTTTTAGCCCCATCCCTAAAGTCTGGGAAGGAAAGAGAGGCTCGAGGTTGAGTTCAGTCACACAATGGCTGGCGATTTAATTAATCTTGCCAAACAATGAAATTTACATAGAAACCTCTAGAGATTGGGTTTCAGAGAGCTTCCCAGGTGGTGAGCACATCCCTGTGTCCACGTGCTGGGAGGGTGGTGAACTCCATCTCCATGGGGACAGAGGTTCCTGTGCTCAGAGCCCTTCCAGACCTCACCCTATGCACCTCTTCATCTGGCTGCTTATTTGTATCCTTTATAACTACTGTCGTTTGAATGTTTCCCCAAAAAAGCCTGTGTTGGATATTTCATCCCGAATGCAACATTTTTAAGAACTGGGACCTTTGAGAGGTGATTGGACCATCAGAGCTCTGCCTTCATTAATGGATTAAGGATCATCATAAAAGGACCTGAGTCTCTCAGTTTGACCTCCTTTTCCCCCTACCTCTCACCCTCTCTTACCTTTTGTTTTCTACCAGATACAGTCCCTTGATCTGGGAATTCCCAACCTTGACACGATGAATGAAACAAATTTCTGTTTGTTATAAGTTATCCAGTCTCAGGTGTTCTGCTATAGTGGCATAATTTAAACCAGGGGTCCCTAACCCCTGGGCTGTGGACTGGTAGAAGTTCCTGGCCTGGTAGGAATCAGACCACACAGCAGGAGTTGATCAATGGGCGAGAGAGCATGAGCATGACCACCAGAGTTCCGCCTCCTGTCAGATCAGTGGTGGAATTAGATTCTCATAGAGGAACGAACCCTATTGTGAGCTCTGCATGCGAGAGATCCAGGTTGCATGCTCCTTATGAAACACTAATGCCTGATCATCTGAGGTGCAACAGTTTCATCCAAAACCATTTCCCTCTGCTTTCCGCCACCTGCACTGGTCCATGGAAAAACTGTCTTCCATGAAACCGGTCCCGGGTGCCAAAAAGATGGGGATTTAAACTATAACAATAAAAAAACTCCAATACTGAGTGTGAAAGGAAAGTAAAATTTCAGGACTCCAAATTCACTATACCAAAGGGAAAAGTTAAGTTTGGAGACTGAATGATGGAAAAACTGCCTTTCTTTTGTTCCTAAACAAATAACTGCAAAGATAGAAGACCCCATATCTCCCCAGGTCGCCTCCCTCACAAACTGCTCACAAGATAATTCCTTGTGGACCCCAACATGTTTACTCTAAAATGGAGTTTTGTTGACTTTCCCCCAACAATGTAAATTAACAGCTTATCTTCACAGGCACAAGACAAAGACAAGACTAGACATCATCCCTTCACCCAGCTGGAGACAAACGCATATTTGAGTTTTCTACCCAGCGTTTACTTTATCTTATATAAAATGCAGATCTACTGAGCGTGAGATGAATGCATAGTTGACTGTTTTTTTCTTCTCCTGGCTGCTCTTTCCCCTATAAATATTGAAGTCCTCAAAATCCTATTAGGAAAAAGCACAGGCCACAGATGCTACAGTGATTTGTATCTCTGTTTCCAAGGTGCATCTTCAGCTTGGCAAAATAAACTTCTAAACTGACTGAGACCTGTCGCAGACGTTTTTTGGTTTACATGACCATAGCAACTTCCTGAGTTCTTTGAGTTAATATAAGAATTCTCAAACCTTGGGAGGTGAGAGACCCCTGACTTTGCAGCCACGATAAACAGAAGTGCCAGTAACCTAGGACCCGGTACTTGTGACTTGCATCTGAAGTGAGGACAGTCTTGTGGGACTGAGCCCTTAAACCTGTGGAGCCTGAGGTGAAATCCAGGTAGTTAGTGTCAGAATTGAGTTGAATTGTAGGACTCCCAGCTGCTGTCAGAGAATCAGAAAGTTATTTGGTTGGAGGAAAACCCCATTACCATCCCACAGAGAGAAACTTGGAGTAAGAGTAAGCAAGCACACCTCTATCTTTTTGGTCCCAGAGGAAAAGATAAACAAAATGTAAGCATTTATTTCATGTCCCTAATCTACTAAACACAGGTTGCTACCAGCTGCTCATTGTCCAGACATGGAGTAGCCCTGCCTCTAACCTAGAAGTTAGGATTTTTTAGGCCTTTGAGGGTGTCACATAAAAACTAATAAATGTTAGAGATTCTCTCCCCAGAAATATTTCCACACACAAGAAAATATAAATATTAATATAAAACATCGGTGTGGACCCAGATCCTCGGAGATCTTACAAACCTGGGTGTTTTAATCCTAGTAAGAGACAAAGCCGAGGGAAGCTGTTTGAATAATCATTTCACTATCACAGAATGCCACTCCAATAATCTAGAGTGTGAACTGGGATAGACCAAAACTTGATGTAATAACCTATCCTCAATGGAATGGGTGGAAACATGTTATTTATTAGTCACTGGTTCATTCAGATACTCTGCGTGCCTGCCAGGTACCAGATAAAGTTCTCGTCCTGGATCACTGCTCCAAGAATTGAAATTTGTCACTTTTCCCCACCCCTCACACTCCAGCACTTGAACCCTCTTATTACATCAGAATTCCACACTGTCAATGAAAAGAGTCAAACTCGGTAACATATTGAAGAGATTTATTCTGAGCCAAAAATGAGTGACCACATCCTATGACACAGCCCTCAGGAGACCCTGAGAACATGTGCTCAAGGTGGTTGTGCCACAGGTTGGTTTTATACATTTTAGGAAGATATGCAACATCAGTGAAACACATTTAAGCTATACATGGGCTCAGTTCAGAAAGTTGGAACAATTTGAAGCAGGCAAGGGTTGTGGGGTAGTGCTTCCGGATTATAAGTAGATTTTTAATTTTTCTGATTGGCAGTTGGTTGAGTTACTATCAATAGAAAGGAAATGTCTGGGTTATGATAAGAGGTTGTGGAGTCCAAAATTTTCTCATGCAGATGACGCCTCCAGGTGCCAGGCTTCAGAGAGAATAGATTGTAAATGTTTCTGATCAGATTTAAGGTCTGTGTTGATGGTAAATGCTGGTCAGCTTTTCCTGAATTCCAAAAGGGAAGATGGCATAATCATGGTGGTTTGAGCCAGTCTTTCAGGTTAACTTTTGAGCACCCTGGCTGAGGGTGTCCATTAAGATGGTTAAGAGTGGGTGGCTTTGATGTTTATTTTTGGTTTACAACATGTAAAACGTTGAGAGGGGACAGAAACCACCTCCCTCCCTGGAAGAGGACAAGACTCCAGTCACCCTGCAGTTGATCATGGACATGAGTCTTAAGCTCCACCAGTCCGATGACCACCTGCTGAAGAGGTGTCGTTGTCTCAGGTAAATACTAAGGGTTTGTCATCTCATACCAAGAAGATGAAGGACACTGACATATGAGGAGTGAGTTTAGGAACAAAGGGTTGAATAGGTAAAAGAAAGACAAAGGGGAACAGCTCTCTTCTTGTGAGAGAGAGGGGCACCCAAAAGGGAATTCCAGCCTGAAATGGGAGTGCATTGGATTTTACAGGCAGACTTGAGGAGATGGTGTCTGATTTATGTAGGGCCCACAGGTTGGTTGGACCAGTTGTGATATTTACACAGTGTGTGTGGAAGGCTGTTCACCCCACCCTAATCCTATTATGCAAATGGGCTTTCCACTTGGCCGGCGCCATGTTGTCTGCTCCTTACTGTAAACATGCCTGGCAAAGAGAAGGGAAGATGGAGTTGCCATTGTGAACATGCCCAGTCCCAGGTGTCCTATTCCTATTGGTACAGCTGCCAGCATTCACCCGTGCAAGCTTCCAGCTTACTTGTCTATGTCTGAAGCTTGATATTACAGGCTGCTCCTTGTTAGAAAAGAAAATAGTTTGGAGCCTGCTTTTCATTAAAAGTCTTCCATACCCTCACTACCTGTCTAAATAATTTCTTCTTAACTGCAATATCACTGCCAGACTGAGCCAGAATGAGGTGACAGAGAGGCTGGGACTGTGCAGAATGCATTTTAGTAAAGAGGGCTGAGTGACAGTAGTGATGTCCAATTTCCAGGTGTAGCAGTGACATCTGTCCTAGCCTCGGGGTCCAGTGTCCAACACCAGGGTGTCAGAAGTGTGAGCAGTGGCGTCTGTGCTCAGCAGCAGGGGCAGTTGTTCCTAGGAGGGACCTGACCCAGGGTGGGCTGTGGATTCTGTTCCTGGATGTGTAGGTGCCATCCTGCTTCTGTGGCCTTCCCCACAATAAAACTAGCCCCCAATACCAGATATTTGACTTAATGTGTACATTACAGAAATTTGTTTTCCATAGTTTGCTCCAAGAAGTGAGTGGGAAATGACTCTGTGGGCGGGTGTCAGAGAGCGGCATTCAGGGGTGTTCTTTGTGCGAGAGCCACATCCTGAATTCTCTACCTGGCCTCTACTCCACTGTGGAGAGAACAACAGGGAATGTCACATCTCATAACTGATAATACACATCTGCCCTTTTCTTTCTGTGAGAAAAATCCTCTTTTAAACAGAGTTTGAAAACCCACCCCACCCACCCACCCTGGGCACTCTCTGATCTCTGATCTCAGTGGTTCCTGATCTGGCTGAGCAACAGGATTGCTGGCGGGGGCTTAGAAAATACTCAGGCCACTCCCCAGAACCCCTGTCTCAGAGTTTTATGCACAAAACCAAGGATTCGTTTATATAACATGCCCTAGAGGTGAGGCTGATGCTCAGACATGTGGGATCCTGGTGTTCTTGCTACTCCAAGTGTGATCTGGAGACCAGCAACATGAGCTCCAGCCTTGTTATAAATCCAGAATCTCTTGCTCGACTCCAGACTTCCTGGACCTCAGCACCACGTCTGGGTGATCCCTGTGCACACGGGAGTTCCTTGTCTAAGCGTCCTCTAGACTTGGGGTCAGAACTGTGCAGTCTGCTCTGGGTGTGGTCTGATCACATCCCTTACAACTGGAGGTCCAGGGTTCAGTCCTTGCCCTCATTCTTTTCCACAGTCAATCACTCCCTTGGTGCCCTCATCCATGCTTGAAGTTTTAAGTATCGTTTATATGTTGTGACTTCCTAAATCTATTTCTCCTGCCCAGTCTATTTCTCCTTTCCTCTAAAGTCTGGAGTTGTCTGTCCAAATTCCACCCCAGCTCCCCAATCTGCATTCCTAGTAGACATCTCCTCTACTGAGTGCCTGTGATGCCCCCTCCTCAGTATGCTCCTGCCAGAGTCTCCCCATCTCCACTGACAGCAGCTCCACCCTTCCTTCTACTCACTCATTTTACAACTATGGGTGTCCTTGATTCATCTTTCTCACACCACAGATACAATCCATTGACAAATGCTGTGAGTTCATCTTCAAATGCATCCAGAATCTCCTCACATCGCACTATTTCCCCTGCTCACACCCCAGTCAAGGTAACAGACATCTCCAGCCTGGAATACTGCACTCGCTTCCTACTGTTTTCCCCTCTGCCTCCCTCGTCCCTCACCTCTCAATTCTGTTGTCAGCACAGCAATCAGAGATCCTTTTAAAAGAGAAGTTATATCATGGCCCTCTTCTGCTCAAAACTGTCCTCTAACTCTTCATCCCACTCAGAGTAAAGGTCAGATCCAACCCCATTTTCCTCAAGCCCACCTGCTCTGGCTGCACCTCTGACCTCACCTCAGTTTCTCTCTGTCCAGCCCTCCTGGCCTCCTTGCTCTTCTGGGAACACAGACACCTTCCTGCTATAGTGCATTTGGACTGGAGGATCCTCTGCCTGGAAAGAACTTCCCCAGACATCCTCACGTCCCTCAAAATCTTTCCTCAGAAGTCACCTTTGCAACAAGGCACACACTGACCACCCAGCACAACAGCCACCTTCCCTGTCCCCACTGCCCACACCCTGGATCACCTGCCTCACAGCACTTACCACCTTCTAGCACTTTCCTTCCTTACTCTGGTTAT
>NC_037671.1:33310185-33323408 GCF_003255815.1 Theropithecus gelada
GAAACCCCGTCTCTACTAAGAAATACAAAAAATAGCCGGGCGAGATGGCGGGTGCCTGTAGTCCCAGCTACTCGGGAGGCTGAGGCCGGAGAATGGCGTGAACCCGGGAGGCGGAGCTTGCAGTGAGCTGAGATCCGGCCACTGCACTCCAGCCTGGGCTACAGAGCGAGACTCCGTCTCAAAAAAAAAAAAAAAAAAAAAAAAATTTTCTTTTTTTGTTTTTGTTTTTTTGAGACGGAGTCTCGCTCTGTGTCCCAGGCTGGAGTGCAGTAGCGCGCGGTCTCTGCTCACTGCAAGCTCTGCCTCCAGGGTTCACGCCATTCTCCTCCCTCAGCCTCCTGAGTAGCTGGGACTACAGGCGCCCATCGCCACGCCCAGATAATTTTTTGTATTTTCAGTAGAGACAGGGTTTCACCGTGTTAGCCAGGATAGTCTCGATCTCCTGACCTCGTGATCCGCCCACCTCGGCCTCCCAAAGTGCTGGGATTACAGACATGAGGCACCGCGCCTGGCCTAGTATTATTTTTTCTTAGAGACAGGGTCTCGCTCTGCCACCCAGGCTCAAGTGCAGGGGTGCAAACACAGCTCAGTGCAGCCTCAACCTCCCCTTGCTGAAGTGATCTTCCCACCTCCACCGCCAAGTAGCTGGGACTACAGGTGTGCACCACCACAGCCAGCTCATTTTTTTTGTTGCAGAGGTGGAAGTCTTTCTATATTGCCAAGGCTGGTCTCAAACTCTTGGCCTCAAGAAATTCTCCCATTTCAGCCTCCCATCTCAGCCTGCCATAGTGCTGGGATTACAGGCATGAGCCGTTGCACCTGGCCAGGGGCTCATTTTGAGGCTGCCCGGTTGTTGATCTGCTTGGTGCCATAAATAACTCTCATAAAACTGTGCAGCATTGAGGGAGTCAGCAGTGGGCTATAAAATGATTCTGAAAAAAATTGTGTGCACGTAGACTTGTATAGATACACAGATCAAACAAATAGGGCAAAACGTGAAACTGAACCCAAGCAGTGGGAATGTGAGAGACTATCGTGCTCCTCTTCTCGCTGTTCCGGAGGTCAGAAATGATGCATAAGAAAGGGCTAACCCTGGGCATTGGCACACACCTGTAATCCCGGTACTTTGGGTTGAGGTGGGTGGATCACTTGAGGTCAGGAGTTCAAGACCAGCCCGGACAACATGGTGAAACCCCGTCTCTACTAAAAATACAAAAATTAGCCAGGCGTGGTAGAGTGCACCTGTAATCCCAGCTGCTCGGGAGGCTGAGGCATGATAATCGCTTGAACCCAGGAGGTGGAGGTTACAGTGAGCCGAGATCGTGCCACTGCACTCCAGCCTGGGCAGCAGAGCAAGACTCCAAGAAAGAAAGAAAGAAAGAGAGAGAGGGGAGAGAGAGAGAAAGAAAACAGAAAAAAGGAAGGAAGGAAGGAGAGAGAAAGCAAAGAAAAAGAGAGAAAAGAAAGAAAAAAAAAAGAAAAATGAAATGAAAGAAAGGAGGGAAGGAAGGAAGGAAGGAGCTGAATTTTTAACTTTATTTTTAATTAACTTCAGTTGAAACGGCCACACCCGGCTGCTGGCTGCCATATTGGTCAGTGTGGCCGCCCCAGGACTCCCCATGCACTTTTGGTCAGTGGAGGAACTGGGTTTCCTCATCACCACTCCTGACTCCTTGGTGGGGCAGGTGAGGAAGGAAGGTGTGGTCAGAGCCGTCCCATCACTGCGCCTCATCCTTCACTGCAGAGGTTCTGGGCCCCTCCTTTCAGAGTAGGGGAGGACAAGGGAATGAATGGCTATGGCATCCACAGCTATGGTCTGATCTGCTGTCACGTCTCATGGCCAAGGAGGCTGGTGTTGGTGTGGTTGGAAACATCGCACAGCTTCGGGGGACAATCTCAAGTACCAAGAAAGACTGGGGAGCATGCGCTGGGAGTGTGGAATCGCTCCACAGAATAGAAGGCTGGCCGGGTGCAGTGGCTCATACCTGTAATCCCAGCACTTTGGGAGACTGAGGGAGGCAGATCACTTGAGCCCAGGAGTTTGAGCAAGATGAGCCTGGCCGACATAGTAAGACCCTGTCTCTACCAACAAATTTTTAAAAGGAACCGGGCATGGTGGCAGCCATCAGTAGTCCCAGCTACTCAGGAGGGTGAGATGGGAGGCTCACTCGAGTCCAGGAGTTCAAGGCTGCAGTGAGCTATGACTGTGCCACTGCACTCCAGCCTGGGTGACACAGCCAAAAAAAAAAAAAAGAGGAACGGTAGGAGAGGGCAGTTTTATTTTCCACTCGAGGTGAAATGTTGTCGAATGCGGGGCTGCTGGGACAGTCGGACTCAGGCCTGCTGCCGTCCAGCCTGGCACATGCCATCCTGGCGGGCAGTGGCAGGCCCCCAGCAGCGTGGCAGCTTCTCTCCCCAGGAGTACATGCGCATGATGGGGCTCAGCAGCTGGCTGCACTGGAGCGCCTGGTTCCTCTTGTTCTTCCTCTTCCTCCTCATCGCTGCCTCCTTCATGACCCTGCTCTTCTGTGTCAAGGTGAGCGTGGCGTCGGTGGGGCACTGGGGAGGACGGGGAGAGCCAGGATACCCCAGGAGGGCCCTCTTGGGAAGAACTCTGTGGTCAGCGACTTCAGAGAGAGTCTGTCCCTCGTCGGGGGGAGGAGCGGTGGATGTCCCACTCCTCTTGGTGGAGCCAGGTCCCTGTGAGCAGGGATGGTCAGGAGTCCTCCTGGTCCACCTCTGCCGGCCTGCCCCGCCTGACTCCTGCCTGTGTCCTGCAGGTGAAGCCGGATGTAGCCGTGCTGTCCCGCAGCGACCCCTCCCTGGTGCTGGCCTTCCTGCTGTGCTTCGCCATCTCTACCATCTTCTTCAGCTTCATGGTCAGCACCTTCTTCAGCAAAGGTGAGTCCCAGTCATGGGGCAGAGTGGGGTTGCCAAGGGGCCAAAGGCCATCTGCGTGGAAATAACCCAGAGGCTGTGATCGGAAGGGAGAGGGGCCTGGTGGACCTGCCCAGGAAGGAGTTGAACAGGGGAAAGTTGGACTGGGAGGAGGAGAGTGAGCGTAATTTAGGGAGAAGGAGAATTCAGAGAAGGTAGGTGTGTGGCTGGCCATGCTGAGTGCTGTCCAGCTGCCCAAAGGGACTGTGAGCCGAAAGTGAGGACAGTGAGCCCAGCTGTGCGCAGAGCCTTGCGGTGAGAGTTACGCTGAAGGTAGTTTCTCGTGTCTGGATTGTGTGTGTTCACTTTGTTATCGTTCTCCTTTGCTGCTTTCTTTTCCTTTCCTGCCTTCTGTTGGGCTGATAAAGTCTCCTCTCGTGCCTTTTACCTCGGATGGTTCAAAGGCTATAAGTTGTGTTTCTCTTTCTTTAGTGATCGCCTTTAATGTTTCACTTAATTACTTACCTCTAAAATTCCAAAAAGTGAAGTTATTCAGTACGCCCAGCCTCCTCCCAGATAAAACTCCAACCTCACCACCACTCTAAGTATTTATTAGAGGTTCCCTTTTTTTTTTTTTTTTTTTTTTAGTTGAGACAGTGTTGCTCTGTTGCTCAGTCTGGAGTACAGTAGTGTGATCTCAGCTCACTGCAATCTCTGCCTCTGGGGTTGAAGTGATTCCTGTGTCTCAGCCTTCTGAGTAGCTGGGATTACAGGCACACGCCGCCACGACTGGCAAATTTTTTTTTTCTTTTTTTTTTTGCGTTTTTAGTAGAGACGGAGTTTCACCAGGTTGTCCAGGCTGGTCTTGAACTCCTGACCTCAAGTGATCCACCGTCCTTGGCCTCCCAAAGTGCTGGGATTACAGGTTGAGCCACTGCACTTGGCCCTTTTTTTTTTTTTTTTTTTTTTGAGATTGCCTCTTATTCTGTTGCCCAGGCTGGAGTGCAGTGGCACAGACACAGCTCACTGCAGCCTTGAACTGCTGGGCTCAAGCTGTCTTCCGGCCTCAGCCTTCTGAGTAGCTCGGACCACCAGTACGTGCCACCACACCTAGCTTTTTTTTTTTTTAGAGATGAGTTCTCACCATGTTTCCCAGGCTGGTCTGGAACTCCTGATCTCAAGTGATCCTCCTACCTCAGCCTCTCAAAGCATTGGGATTACAGGTGTGAGCCAACATGCCTGACCTCCTAACTTTTATTGTTGTCTAGTTTGTTTTATCATTTAAGAAAACCTAAGTGACCAGGGATGGTAGCTCACACCTGTAATCCCAGCACTTTAGAAGGCCAAGGCAGGAGGATCACTTGAGCCCAGGAGTTTAAGACCAGCCTAGGCAACATGGCAAGACCCTCTAAAAAAGAAGTTTAAAAATTAGCCAGGTGACCGGGCGCAGTGGCTCACGCCTATAATCCTAGCACTTTGGGAGGCCAAGGAGGGCGGATCATGAGGTCAGGAAATGGAGACCATCCTGGCTAACACAGTGAAACCCCATCTCTACTAAAAATACAAAAAATTAGCCAGGCATGGTGGCGGCGCCTATAGTCCAGCTACTCGGGAGGCTGAGGCAGGAGAATGGCGTGAGCCCGGGAGGTGGAGCTTGCAGTCAGCCAAGATCGCGCCACTGCACTCCAGCCTGGGCGACAGCGAGACTCCGTCTTAAATAAATAAATAAATAAATAAATAAATAAAATAAAAATTAGCCAGGTGTAGTGGCACAGCCCTGTGGTCCTAGCTACTTGGGAGGCTGAGATGGGAGGATTGCCTAAGCCCAGGAGGCAGATGTTGAAGTGAGCTGAGTTTGTAACACTGCATTCCAGCTTGGGTAATGAGAGGGACCCTATCTCAAAAAAAAAAAATCATAAACAGTTGTTTCCTATGTGCCATTCCTGTGCTTTGCCAACATATTTGATGTGCATGTGATTTTCGTGTACCCAGCCTCTTTAGAGTCACACACAAAGATGTGTCGAAGCACATCTTTGAGTAGTTCTTCTAGTAGGCATTGGTGAGTGGTCGATGCTTTTCACTTTGTACGTCCAAAGGTGTCTTTATTTTGCCCTCACTCCTGTATAGTATTTTAGCTGCCTGTGAAATTCTCCACAGATAGGTACTCTCCCTTGGCAATTTTATAATGTTATCTTATTGCCATCTGATACTCATTGTTGGTGGGAAGTTTGCTGAAAGTCTAGGTGTGATTTTTATGAACATTTCGATCTGAGGGCTCATGTGTCTTTGGTTAGAATTTCAATGAGATTTCTGGTAGTATCTCATCAGACTTTGCTCTGTGTGTGTGTGTGTGTGTGTGTGTGTGTGTAAAATCCATACAATTTATGGCCGGACGCCGTCTCACGCCTGTAATCCCAGCACTTTGGGAGGCTGAGGCGGGTGAATCATGAGGTCAGAAGATCGAGACCATCCTGGCCACCATGGTGAAACCTTATCTCTCCAAAAAAAAAAAATGCAAAAATTAGCCGGGCGTGATCGTGATGGCGGGCACCTGTAGTCCCAGCTACTCGGGAGGCTGAGGCAGGAGAATTGTTTGAACCCAGGAGGCGGAGGTTGCAGTGAGCCGAGATTGTGCCACTGCACTCCAGCCTGGCAACAGAGCAAGACTCCGTCTCAAAAAAAAAAAAAAGAAAGAAAAGAAAAGGAAAAAAAAAAAAAAGGCTGGGCGTGGTGCTTCACGCCTTTAATCCCAGCACTTTGGGAGGCCAAGGTGGGCAGATCATCTGAGGTTGGGAGTTCAAGACCAGCCTGACCAACATAGAGAAACCCAGTCTCTACTAAAAATACAATATTAGCCAGGCATGGTGCCCCATGCCTGTAATCCCAGCTACTCGGGAGGCTGAGGCAGGAGAATCGCTTGAACCCGGGAGGCAGAGGTTGTGGTGAGCCAAGATCACGCCACTGCACTCCAGCCTGGGCGACAAGAGCAAAACTTGGTCTCAAAAAAAAAGAAAAAATTACCACTGTGGCCGATTTAAGTATTCACGTCGTTGTGCAGCCACCCCCATGTCCACCTTCAGAATAGTTTTCATGTTTCCCGACTGAAACTCAGTCCCTGTGAAACACTGACTCCCCCGCCCCCATTCCCTGGAAACCAGCCTCCTACTTCCTGTCCCTATGAGTTTGATGACTCTAGGGACTTCATGTAAGAGGAATCGTACAGTGTTTATATGCTGTGCCTGGCTTATTTCACTGAGCATAGCATCCCCAAGGTTCCTCTGTGTTGAAGCCTGAATTCCCCTCCTTTTCAAGACTAGATGATATTCCATAGTATAGATGGGCCACATTTTGTTTACTTATTCATCTGTCGACGGACTCTTGGGTGCCCCTACTTTGTGGCTGTTATGAGTGTGCTGTGCTGGACACGGGTCCCTGCTTTTAATTCTTTGGGTGTACACCCAGAAGTGAAGTTGCTGAATCCTATGGCAATTCCGTGTTTAACTTTTGAGAAACTGCCAGACTGTCTTTCCCGCAGTGTCTGTACCTCTGCGTATTCCCACCAGCAGCGCACAGGTTGCCAGTCTCCTGCATCCTCCTGAACACCTGTTGTTTTCTGATTGATTGTTTTTTATAGTCACCATCCTAATGGGTGTGAGGAGGTATCTCTCAGTCTTTCACATCTCTTAAGTACTTTTTTTTTTTCTTTTTGTTTTGAGACGGAGTGTCGCTCTGTTGCCCAGGCTGAGTATAGTGGCACAATTGGCTCACTGCAACCTCCGCCTCCCGGGTTCAAGCGATTCTCCTGCCTCAGCCTCCCAAATAGCTGGGATTACAGGCTCCTGCCACCATGCCTGGCTAATTTTTGTATTTTTAGTAGAAACTGGGTTTTGCCATGTTGTCCAGGCTAGTCTCAAACTCCTGACCTCAAGTGATCCTCCCACCTCCGTCTCCCAGAGTGCTGGGATTATAGGCATGAGCCACCATGCCTGGCTTCTTAATTTCTTTTTCTTTTTAACTATAACAACCCCCTTTCTTCTTCATCTTTTTTTTTTTTTCCTGACAGAGTCTCACTCTGTCGCCCAGGCTGGAGTCTCGCTTTGTCGCCCAGGCTGGAGTGCAGTGGTGCGATCTCCGGTCGTGGCAAGCTCCGCCGCCTCCCCGGTTAACGCCATTCTCCTGCCTCAGCCTCCCTAGAAGCTGGGACTACAGGCGCCTGCCACCACGCCTGGCTAATTTTTTTGTATTTTCAGTAGAGACGGGGTTTCACCGTGTTTGCCAGGATGGTCTCGATTTCCTGACCTCGTGATCCACCAGCCTCAGCCTCCCAAAGTGCGGGGATTACAGGCGTGAACCACTGCGCCCAGCCTCCTTAATAATTTTTAAGGATAAAAAAGGGTCTTAAGACCAAAGATTTTGATGGCCAGGCACGGTGGCTCAGACGTGTAATCCCAACACTTTGGGAGGCCGAGGCGGGAGGATCCCTTGAGCCTAGGAGCATTAGACTAGCCCTGACAAAATAGGGAGACCCATCTCTATAAAAAAAAATTTAAAAATTAGCTAGGCATGGTACTGCATGCCTGTTGGTCCCAGCTACTCTCCCTAGCTGGAGGTGGGAGGACCTCGGGCCCAGTAGTTAGAGGCTGCAGTGAGCCCCACTGTACTCCAGCCTAGGTGACAGAGGGAAATTCAATCTCAAAAGGAAAAAAAAAAAGAAAACCAAAGAGTTTGAGCACTGCTGGCATGGACAGAAAGCATGCCCATCTCTCCGCTCTCAGTAATCCACTCACTCACCTCTTCCGGGTCCTTCTCACACGTCACCTCCGCGAAGCCTTTCCGGCCGTCGGGAGCCTCTTCTCCCATCCTGCGCCTCCTTGCTGCATCCAGCATGTGTCTCCATCCAGCACACCTTGCTCTCTGTCTCCCTGCTAGATTCCAGGCATGGGAGGGGAGGGGTTTTCTCTGTTTTATGTGGGGCTGCCTCCCTCGTGCCTGGAAAAGAGTGGGTGCTCAGTGCGTATCTGACGAATGAATGAATGAACGAAAGAGAGAGATCCGGCAGCCCAGGCAGAAATGGGGCTTAGGCAGGAATCAGGGGCTTGGGATCAGCCACGTCAGGTGTGCGGTGTCAGGGAGGCAGCTGGATGGGAGGCAGAGGAGGGGCTGGAGCTGTTGGTGTGGGGGTCCCTGGGATGGGGGCACCACTTGGAGAAGAGGCTGCTGGCCACGCCTGATGTCCCCACCCGTGCCGGGGCTTGTGTCTCGTGTGGACAGCAGGTGCCGGGAGCAGGTTGGGTGGCTCGGCCCCAGGAGGAGGGGCTTCCCTATACCCCTGGGAGCCCAAGCCCCTTCTGAGGGCACTGACGCTCATGCCCCCCGGGTCTTCCAACACCTGCAGCCAACATGGCAGCAGCCTTCGGCGGCTTTCTCTACTTCTTCACCTACATCCCCTACTTCTTCGTGGCCCCTCGGTACAACTGGATGACTCTGAGCCAGAAGCTCTGCTCCTGCCTCCTGTCCAACGTCGCCATGGCAATGGGAGCCCAGCTCATCGGGAAATTTGAGGCGAAAGGTGAGTGTTTGCCTTGCCCAGCCTGTTCTTTCCGAATCAGTAACCTTCGAGAGCACCCAGACACAAGTGCCGCCAACAGCAAGGCTCCACCTGGGACGGTTGGTAGGCTGTTGGGACCGCTGAAGCCAGCAGCATCCGCAGACAGTGCTGAGTGTGGGCTGGGTAGCTGGGCACGGCCCCGGGCGAGGGAAGCTCAGCTGCATGGCACAGCCACAGGTGATGGGAGCCACAGGGCAGTGGGCCGAAGAAACCCAAAGCTCGGAGGACAAGAGGGTTGGAACATCCAGCAGCGCTGGCATCACACACATATCTGACTGATGCTGGGATCTAACTCAATGACCTGAGCCTCTTTGAGCTTTCATTTTTTTTTTTTTTTAATTTTAAATATTTTATAGAGATGGGGTCTCACTATGTTGCTCAGCCTGGTTTCAAACTCCTGACCTCAAGCAATCCTCCTGCCTCAGCCTCCTGAATAGCCAGGATTACAGGTGTGAGCCACCACATCTGGCCTCTTCCAGCTTCCTGAGACATTCAAAATGATTATATCAGAGAGGCTGGGCACAGTGGCTCATGGCTGTAATCCCAGCACTTTGGGAGGCCAAGGCGGGCAGATCGTGAGGTCCGGAGATCGAGACCATCCTGGCTAACACGGTGAAACCCTGTCTATACTAAAAACACAAAAAATTAGCTGGGCATGGTGGCGGGTGCCTGTAGTCCCAGCTACTTGGGAGGCTGAGACAGGAGAATGGCGTGAACCCGGGAGGCGGAGCTTGCAGTGAGCTGAGATCATGCCACTGCACTCCAGCCTGGGCGACAGACTCCATCCCAAAAAAAAAAAAAAAAAAAAATTACTACATCAGAGATCTCAGAGTCTAGGGTTTTAAGGACTTTTTTTTTTTTTTTTGACAGAATCTCACTCTGTTTCCCAGGTTGGAGGGCACTGATGTGATCTTGGCTCACTGCAACCTCTGCCTATGGGCTCAAGTGATCCTCCCACCTCAGCCTCCCAAGTACCTGGGATCACAAGCATGCACCACCATGCCCGTCTAATTTTTTTGTATTTTTAGCAGAGAGGTTTTGCCATGTTGGCCAGGCTCGTCTCGAACTCCTGACCTCGTGACCTGCCCTTGGCCTCCCAAAGTGCTAAGATTACAGGTGTGAGCCACTGAGGCTGGCTGGTTTTGAGGGCTTCTGATGAACCACTGCTCTTAGTAAAGGGTAGAATTAGCATCTTCCCAATGCCTCCTGCATTGACTAGTGATGGCAGCAGAGACGCCTGAGAGAGAAACAAGTGATAAATGACAGCATTTTTTTTCTTTTCTTTTTTGTTTTTTGAGACAGGGTCTCACTGTGTCACCCAGCCTGGAGTGCAATGGCACCATCATGACTCACTTTTTTTCTTAATTTTTATGAAATTAATTAAGTAAAACACTTCGTTGGTCGGCCTTTGGCCTATGGGCTCTCATTCTGCAAGGCCCGCCATGGGCACCAAACCTGGCCTGAGACCCTCCAGTTAGGCCCCCTCCCAACATTGCTGCATTGGGGGTCAAGTCTCCAACACATGAATTTGGGGGGCCCAGTCAAGCCATGGTACCATGCAGTTCCTAGCTGCAGCTTGCAAAGGTCTGGGTCTGTGGAAGGAGGTGGGAGTGTCCAGTGTTGCTTTGTCTTTCATTAGAACGATTCTTTGCAGTCGGCAGTGTCTTCTGACACTTTAGCTTTTACATTATCTGTGTTTCCACGTTTCCTAGTGTGTTGATAAAATGTAGACTTTGTTCTTTTGCTTTCTTTTTAACAATTTTTTTTTTTTTTTTTTTTTGAGACGGAGTCTCGCTCTGTAGCCCAGGCTGGAGTGCAGTGGCCGGATCTCTGCTCACTGCAAGCTCCGCCTCCCGGGTTCACGCCATTCTCCGGCCTCAGCCTCCGGAGTAGCTGGGACTACAGGCGCCCGCCATCTCGCCCGGCTATTTTTTGTATTTCTTAGTAGAGACGGGGTTTCACTGTGTTCGCCAGGATGGTCTCGATCTCCTGACCTCGTGATCCGCCCATCTCGGCCTCCCAAAGTGCTGGGATTACAGGCTTGAGCCACCGCGCCCGGCCTAGAAAATATTTTTAACCGAATGATGATGAAAATACAATGTATTAAAAATTTTCAGATGCTACTGAGGCAGTGCTTAGAGGGAAATATATAACTTTTAAAAACTTACACTCGAAAAGAAAAGGGGCTTAAAATCATTTACCTGTTTCCAACTGAAAAGATAGGAAGAGAAAATTAAACCCAGATGATATAGAAGAGAAGAAATGAAAAATATAGGGAGAGAAAATAATGTAATAAGAAACAAAAAGAAAACTGAGAAACGACAAATGCTAAAAAGCTAAAAAGCGAAAAGTTATTTTAAAAGATTAATAAAATTGATAAATAAATTACATTGATAACCCATTAAATGATAAACCATTAATTCCAAGACCATTAAAGAAAAAAAGAAAATTAACTAGCATCAGTTAGGAAATAACTGCTATAGTTACAGAGCCCAGAGTTACAAAAAGGGTAATAATAAAATATCACATGTAAATAAATTGGACAATTTAGGTAAAACAGACTGATTTCTTTAAAAATACAACTTACCAAAACTTACAAAATGAAGCAGAAAAATCTAAATAAGCATATATCTATTCATGAAATTGAATTTGCAATCAAAAGTATTCCCAAAAAGAGAACTCCGGATTCTGTGAAACATTGAAGAAAAAAATAATCTCAGTATTTTAGAAAATAGAGAAGGAAGCACCTCCCAACTCATTTTAAGACCAGCACAACCCTGATACCAAAACCTGGAAAAGGTATGACAACAGGAAATTACAGACTAATATCCGTCATGGGCATAAACATAAAAGCCTTTAACAAAACACTAGTTGGGGAGTGGACTTATCTGGAGGCTTTGTTCACATGTCTGCACCTTGGCATGGATTCAGCCTGGTTTCAAGGTAGCGAAGCTTCTTATCTAGTGGCTTGGGGCTCCCAAAGAAATCAAGATACCTAAAGCCTTCTTCTACCCAATATCCATCACTTGCATTGTATCCTCTCAGTCAAGCAAGACACTAAGGCCAGCCCAGATAAAAGGGAATTAAAGGCCACCTCTCAGTGGGAAAAGTAGCAGAGAATTTGCAGCTATCGTTTATCTACTGTGTTATTCAAAATAAACGAAAACCTGTCCAGACACAGGACACGTAGAAGAACATTTATAGCCGCTTTATGCATAAGCATCCTTACATAGGAACAATCCAAATGTCTATCAACAGGAGAATAGATATATTCCTTTTGTTGAATGCTGCTCTGCAGTTAATGAGAATGAACTAATGCATGCAACAACGTGGTTTAACCTCAAAAACATGTTACATGAATGAAGCAGGAGATGTAAAGGTCATATGATTTCATTTACATGAAGATCAAGAAGAAGTAAAACTAATCTAAAATTTAGGAGATTTGGTTATCTGAGGGCAAGAGAGCGACTCATCAAAGGGGACATGGGGGCATTTTCTAGGGTGATGGAATGTTCAGTGTCTTGATTAGGGTGAGATTACATCAAACTGTGCATTTAAGAACAAGATACTTTACATAAATTTAGAGTCAATATTTTATTTTATTTTTTAATTTTATTTATTTTTTTGAGATGGAGTCTCGCTCTGTTGCCCAGGCTGGAGTGCAGTGGCCGGATCTCAGCTCACTGCAAGCTCCGCCTCCAGGGTTTGCGCCATTCTCCTGCCTCAGCCTCCCGAGTAGCTGGAACTACAGGCGCCCACCATCTCGCCTGGCTACTTTTTTGTATTTTTTAGTAGAGACGGGGTTTCACCATGTTAGCCAGGATGGTCTCGATCTCCTGACCTTGTGATCCGCCCGTCTTGGCCTCCCAAAGTGCTGGGATTACAGGCTTGAGCCACTGCGCCTGGCCGAGTCAATATTTTAAAAGGGATACTCTGATCTTGTTGGCAGACAGTAGCTATAGCATGAGTACAATTTCAGTAACTGGAAACTGAATGAAGGGCAAGATAGTGAATATACTGAAGGTATGACATACTATTGACCATATTCAGTAAATAGTATTTGCTGAATATTTAACACAGGGGGGCTACTTTGCTAAGTGTGTTTACATTTTTCTCAGTCCTTACAACTTTTTTGAATTAGGTAATATCTGTCTTACAGGTAAGGAAAGATTTGGAAAGGTGAAATAACTGGCTCAAAAATCACAAAACTTGTAAGTGACAGAGTCTAGACTCAAACCCAGCCATGATTAGTTTATAACCATTGTCTGCCGACAGGGACACACACAAAGCCCCTGCAGACCTTGTATAGGCATCTGGCATGTGTGTCTGATTTCTTAAAAGTTGGACACTAGGTTGTGAGAGATAGAAGCCTTAGGGCCAGGCGCAGTGGCTCACACCTGTAATCCCAGCGCTTTGGGAGGCCGAGGCGAGCGGATCACAAGGTCAGGAGATCATGACCCTTCTGGTGAACACGGGGAAACTCCATCTCTACTAAAAATACAAAAAAATTAGCCAAGCGTCGTGGCAGGCGCCTATAGTACCAGCTACTCGGGAGGCTGAGGCAGCAGAATGGCGTGAACCCGGGAGACGGAGCTTGCAGTGAGCGGAGATGGCGCCACTGCACTCCATCCTGGGCAACAGAGTGACACTCCATCTCAAAAAACAAAAAAAAAAACCGAAGCCTTCATTGTAGAAGATTATGATGGTTGTCTTTTTTTTTTTTTTTTTTTTTTTTTTT
>NC_037671.1:33323564-33359674 GCF_003255815.1 Theropithecus gelada
AGACAGGTCTCATTCAGTATAGAAGTTGATTTTGCTGAGCTGAAGATGCACCTTGGAAACAGAGACACAAATCATTGTAGCATCTGTGCCCCGTGCTTTTTCCAAGTAGCGTTTTGACGACTGCAATATTTATAGGGGAAAGAGCGGCCAGGAGAGGAAAAAAACAGTCAACTATGCATTCATCTCGTGCTCAGCAAATCTGCATTTTACATAAGATAAAGTAAACGTTGGGTAGAAAAGTCACCGGGTGGGTGAAGGGATGATGTCTAGTCTTGTCTTTGTCTTGTACCCATGAAGATAAGCTGTTAATTTACACTGTCAGGGGGAAATTCAACAAAACTTCGTTTTAGAGTAAAGATGTTGGGGCCCACAAGGAATTATCTTGTGAGCAGTTTGTGAGGGAGGCCACCTGGGGAGATACGGGGTCTTCTATCTTCGCAGTTATTTGTTTAGGAACAAAAGAAAGGCAGTTTTTCCGTCATTCAGTCTCCAAACTTAACTTTTCCCTTTGGTATAGTGAATTTGGAGTCCTGAAATTTTACTTTCCTTTCACACTCAGTATTTCAGTTATATTATTTTTATAGCTTAAATCCCCACCATTTTGGCAGCCGAGACCAGTTTCGTGGAAGATAGTTTTTCCATGGACCAGTGGAGGTGGCGGAAGGCAGAGGGAAATGGTTTTGGATGAAACTGTTGCACCTCAGATGACCAGGCATTAGTGTTTCATAAGGAGCATGCAACCTAGATCTCTCGCATGCAGAGCTCACAATAGGGTTCGTGCTTCTATGAGAATCTAATTCGGCCACTGATCTGACAGGAGGCAGAACTCCGGTGGTCATGCTCATGCTTTCTCCCCCATTGATCACCTCCTGCTGTGAGGTCTGATTCCTACCAGGCCGGAAATTTGTACCAGTCCGCAGCCCAGGGGTTAGGGACCACTGGTTTAAATTATGCAACTATAGCAGAACACCTGAGACTGGATAACTTATAACAAACAGAAATTTGTTTCATTCATGGTGTGGAGGATGGGAATTCCCAGATCAAGAGACTGTATCTGGTAGAAAACAAAAGGGCAAGAGAGGATGAGAGGCAGGGGGAAAAGGAGGTCAAACTGACAGCCTCAGGTCCTTTTATGATGAGCCTTAATCCATTAATGAAGGCAGAGCTCTGATGGTCCAATCACCTCTCAAAGGTCCTATGTCTTAAAAACGTTGCATTTGGGAAGAAATATCCAACAGATGCTTTTTGGGGGAAACATTCAAACCATAGCAAATATAAAGGATACAAATGAGCAGCCAGATGAAGAGGTGCACAGGGAGAGGTCTGGAAGGGTTCTGAGCACAGGAGCCTCTGTTCCCATGGAGATGGAGTTCACCACCCTCCCAGCACGTGGACACACGGATGTGCTCACCAATTGGGAAGTTCTCCGAAACCCAATCTCTAGAGGTTTCTATGTAAATTTCATTGTTTGGCAAGATTAATTAAATCACTGGCCATTGTGTGACTGAACTCAACCTCGAGCCTCTCTTTCCTTCCCAGACTTTAGGGATGGGGCTATAAGTTCCAATCCTTTAATTGCTGCTTCGTGTTTCTGGCAACCGGCCCCCATTCTCAAGCTATCTAGGAGCCCCTCGCCCCACAGTCATCTCATTGCCATATTGAAGTCATGTTTATCACTGAGGAGATTGCAAATGTTTTAGAACATGGTTGTCAGGAAACAGGGACAAAGACCAAATATGTTTATTGGACCACAGATCACACCCTGGTTTTGACCACATTATCGCTTCTTATAATATTTATTATTTTATTTTAGAGTTAATCTCTTGCTCTGTTGCTCAGGGTAGAATGCAGTGGCACAATCATAGCTCACTGTAACCTCGAATTCCTGGACTCGAGTGATCCTTCTGCCTCAGCCTGCTGAGTAGATAGCATTACAGGTGCACACCACCATGCCCAACTAATTTTTAAATATTTTATAGGAATGGGTCTCACTATTTTGCAGAGGCTGGTCTCAAATCCTGACCTTAAACGATGTTCCTACCATTGCCTCCCAAACTGATGGAATTACAAACATGAGCCACTGTGCCTGGCCAATCACAGATCTCCTACACTAGAAGAATCATAACAGTGAAAAGATCCTGGCACATTACCAGAATCCTCTTTGGTCATTAGCAATTATCCCAGTGCAGTCCAAAAATAGGAATAGTCTCAGCAACATATGGCTGCACCCTTTCAGGCATCTGGTGAAATCGAGCTAAGAGACAATACTCTTTCTTACTTATACCTCTTTCGAGTAGTTCATGTAACATTGGATTTTCCTCATTACATAACCCATGTATTCATTCATTTACACTCAGCTACTATTTCTCCTCTTTATTTATACTAAACATTTACAATTTTGGAAGGAACACTAGGCTCTGCTGCTGTGCTGGCTTGGACTGCAGGGACCAATGCTGTTCTAGCAATTGTCTCGCATCATCCATTCCAGTTCATAGAGGGGAGGGTTATGCAGGTAGAGAACTGGGTGACTATCTGACCCCAGGCAATACAGCTGCATTCAGTGTTAGTCCCAACTTTGCCAGGTGCCGTGAAGGCAGAACCTACTTCTCCAGGCCCTTAGGAATTATTACATAAAGGACATAAAATATTTTTACAGTTCATTGCTTAGGAATAATTCCTGTTTCTGGACTCTATTTGCATCCCTAGTCCTGGGACCACTGCATCAGGGATGAGAAAAGCAAGTTGAGGTGAATTACAGTCATTATTCCAGTGTCCTCCCACCATGGGAAGGAATATATGTAGATCACACCAGCACCTCCCCCTGATCCACCAGGAAAAGAGAGGATGCTCTCATGTCAAGTGTGAGCACACTCATGAAGGTGTATAAGCCCACCCTCCGTGCTTGTTTCCCCACTCTTGCTTTATACACCCAATGTTTCAATTGGCTATTGTAATTCTCTATGGAACTCTTCCTTTGAGGAGGATGTCTCTCTGACCATTGTTGGACATTTTGAGCAGGTGCATTTTCTGGTGTAAAGAAATGTGACTCAGTGGTCCACATGGTTGCAGTACCTCCCACTCAAGTTCTTTGTAGCACTCCGAGCATTTGCATCTGAGATAAAGGAGGAACCTCTCTCAGAAGCCTGCCAGGGCCCCCCAACCTGGAAATAAAGAAAAACCTTCAGTTCCTTCAAGAGAAACTCCAGGCACCTAGCCAGCACTAAAAAGCAAGTGAGTGACCTTATAAACAAGAAGGTAATGATAGCTTAAAACAATAGCCAAGGAAGTTAGAGTCACAGGATGTTTGATTCTCTACAGAAACTAAAAATAACATCTTAACATATGTCCCTGAGTTGTTTTTCAGAAACACGGGATCCCACCTAATAGATCCACTGACAGGGAGACCTTATAAAGGGGAAACTGAGGACTGAACTCTGACCACCATTCTTTGTCCTAATTTTCTTCCTGAGGGGACTGGAGAGAGTCAAGGCCACAGGCCAGACCTGAATATTCCTCTCTACTCCCCTAGCTGTGTAAGGAAGCTTTGCTTCCTTATCTATCACAAATCAGATAATCTTTAAATCTACCTAAGACTTGTAAGCTCCCTTATCAGGATTTTCCACCTTTTAAGGCCAAAGCAGTGTATCACTTCTAGGCATTGATTTATGATGTTGCCTGTAACTCTGCTTTCCTGAAATTTGCCCCTGCCTTTGAAAATCCTTGTTTGTGAGCCATCAAAAAGGGTGGGACTTAAGCGTGAGTTGCCCGATTCTCCTTGTTTGGCGCTCTGCACATAAATGCCCTCCTTTCTCCCACTACAGTCTCAGTGTGGATGTTTGCTTTTACTGCAACATCCCAGGTGAGTGGACCCCAGTTTAGTTTGGTAACACACCTACCACCAGCTGAACAAAGCCCACTCCAGGGTGAGGATCTATTCCTGTCAAGACCCATTTGCTGCTTCCTGGGGCTAATGGTATCAGTCTAACTTGCCAGCTATATACTTTCAAGGTCTTCTCATAAAAGAATCTGCCACATAGCCATATGCTATCTCTCTCTCTTTTTTTTTTTTTTGTTAAAGAAAGCATTTCTTATGTGTATTTTATGCCTGTGATGTGTGGAATTCAAGAGGAATATGTCTTGATTCTACCTATCTCTGCATTGCTAAGGCCCCAATATCTACTTATTTCATGGACTCAGGCGATCACCACAAGCAAACGTGGATTTTTTATTGTTGTTACTTTTGAGATGTGGTCTTGATATGTTTCCCACTTTATAAATTGCTCATATTTCCTGTCCCTTCACTATTGATAGACAATTGTGTTGTATCCAGATTTTACAAGTCGTGCTGCTATGAATAATATTTTCATATATTTTGGCACACACATACAAGCATTTCTACTGGTTGACAACTAAGAGTGCTATTGCTGGGTCATAGGTGAGTAGATGCTTGGCTTAGTCTCTGGTTAACAAATTTCTAGTAGTAAACAAACAGTAGAGGAGTGTGAATCTCTTACTTAGAAATTATTCGGATAATAAATAAGGAAGGAATGAGAGACCGAGACTCTAATAACTCTTTTGCAAACCATCATGAGTTAATGAATTTAACCATTGAACAGCAATGGCAATTAACAACACAATAAAACAAAAAACTAATGTCAGGTTCTTCCTCTTGATGGAAGAACACAGTACAGCACCATCAAACAAGTACAAGTGGCAAAGAAACCAAGCCTGAATATAAGCTAACATCCATAGCCAATTACCAATTTAGAGGCAATACAGATAATAAAAACACATATTAAACAATGGCTTGGGGAGCAATCAGCAAAATGCACACTATGGGAAGCTCTACCACACAATATAAATTTCAAGAAAGAATCTATAGCCGGGCGCGGTGGCTCAAGCCTGTAATCCCAGCACTTTGGGAGGCCGAGACGGGCGGATCACGAGGTCAGGAGATCGAGACCATCCTGGCTAACACAGTGAAACCCCGTCTCTACTAAAAAATACAAAAAAAATAGCCGGGCGAGGTGGCGGGCGCCTGTAGTCCCAGCTATAGGGAGGCTGAGGCAGGAGAATGGCGTAAACCTGGGAGGCGGAGCTTGCAGTGAGCTGAGATCAGGCCACTGCACTCCAGCCTGGGCGACAGTGCGAGACTCCTTCTCAAAAAAAAAAAAAAAAAAAGAAAGAAAGAATCTATAGAATAAAAGAGAACAAAAGCATATTTCTAAAGGTAAAACTAAATTATAATTTTGGATGATAAAAATATAAAATAGAACAAGGAAGTGATGATCATGAAAGTCAGGATATATTTTTATTTGGGGGAGGAAAGAGTTTACTGCTGAGCTGGGGCAAATGATGGGGCTTCTGGTTTGCTCCACAAATGTCTATCCCTGGTGGTTAATGGGTGTTGACTTTTTATTCAAAGACACAAATTTTAGACCGTTTCTTTTTCCTTCTGGAGTCCTACATTTTATTTTATGACACAAAGGTTAAGGAAAAAATAATTTATAGAGTATGGTTACTGTTTTGCACATAGCCCCCTCCCCATCTTCCCACTGAGCACCCGGAACAACCAGCAGCCCCAGGACCCCCAGCAGGGGTGACCTCACTTCTAGGTGTGCGTGCAGCTTACATCAGCAGAGGCAATATGCAGATCTACTCCTTGACTCTTGGAAAAACCTGATAGGACACAGCTGAGGGGAAGCCTTCCCCGCCGTCTGCAGGCTCCTGGCCATCAGTGTAGAGGGAGCGGGTCCTCACCTCTCCCACAGGCACGTTCACAGCCACAACCTCCTCTCTGCATGGGGAGTTCATGGCCCTTTCCCTGAACACGATGACGTGGATCTCGCCAAAGGTGGAGAAAACACCATTCCTGCCCCCCATCATCTTTCGCTATAGAGCAACTGGAGTACGTTCCACCCACACACAGGACAGGGAGCTGACAACCAAGGAGGGGAGGATCAATACTCCAGCTTTCTCTACTTGTAATAAGTTCTCCCCATTGGCATAATCTTGTTCATAGTCTCAAAATTATTTAAACTTCTACTATATCTTTAGTGGCATATTTATCTATCATAATATTATTTTATTCTTAATCGCCATTTCCTGTTTTATTTCTCCACCCAAAAAAAAAAAAAAAAATAGCTGCTTTTGGTTGGCTGGGCCCTCAGCAGTGGCAGCTGCCAGGTCAGCCTTGATGAGTGGCGACTCAATTGCTGTGCCCATGCAGTGTCCATCGCAGCCACCACGGCCACTTTGTGCAGGGACTCCATGAGCAAGCCCTGTGCGCTTCTTTTGCTTTACACGAAACTTGACGCAGGCTGGTGTCCAGTGAAGAAATGCCAGGTGCATGGAAAGGAGAGGAGGGTCTCAGGGCTGTGAGTGATCTGCAAAAGGAAGCTCATGGACCACCAGGGGGCGCTGCTGCGCTGCTCCAGCTACCTGGAGGTGAATGCTCAAGAGGAGCTTTGAGGTGGATAGAGATGTCATTGCTCATCCTCCAGGTTCAAAGTAAAAACCTTCCAGCCAATATTGGCCGCGCGTTCTTGTGTAGTGAGCGGGCTCAGAGGTGCTCACCGCTGCTGTCATGGTTCGTTTGCTAAACTGCATCGTCGCTGTGTAACAGAACATGGGCATTGGCAAGAACGGGCACCTGCCCTGGCCGCCACTCAGGAATGAATTTAGGTATTTCCAGAGAATGACACAGACTCTTCAGGAGAAGGTAAACAGAATCTGGTGTTATGTGTAGGAAGATCTGGTTCTCCATTCCTGAGAAGAATCGATCTTTAAAGGATAGAATTAATTTAGTTCTCAGCAGAGAACTCAAGGAACCTCCACAAGGAGCTCGTTTTCTTACCAGAAGTCTGGATGATATCTTAAAACTTACTAAACAACCAGAATTAGCAAATAAAGTAGAGATGATTTGGATAGTTGGTGGCAGTTCTGTTTATAAGGAAGCCATGAATCACCCAGGCCATCTTAAACTATTTGTGGCAAGGATCATGCGGGACTTTGAAAGTGACACGTTTTTTTCCAGAAATTGATTTGGAAAAATATAGACTTCTGCCAGAATACCCAAGTGTTCTCTCTGATGTCCAGGAGGAAAAAGACATTAAGCTCAAATTTGAAGTATATGAGAAGAATGATTAATATGAAGGGATTTTCTGGTTTATTTTAAGTTGTTTCCCCTCCCTCTGAAAAAAATTATGTATTTTCACATGAGAAGAAAAAGACTTTTGTTGACTTTGGATCTATGAATAATTATTTCTAAGCAATGTGTTTTTATCCCGCACTAATCTTGAATATATCAGACACCATTTATGAAACATTCTTGCTATAACTAAGTGCCTCTCCAAGACCCCAACTGAGTCCCCGCACCTGCTACAGTGAGCTGCCATTCCACACCCATCACATGTGGCACTCTAGCCAGTCCTTGACATTGTCAGGCTTTTCAATTGTCAGTAGTATTTATTAAAGTTGAAGATGCACATACCTTCCAACTGAGCAGTTTCACTAGTGGGAAATATGGAAATCTTCCTACGTGTATATCTAGAGGTTTGTAGACAAATGTTGCAGCCCTGTTTGTAACGGTGAAAAATTGAAAGCAACCTGGAAGTCCAGTGATGGGAAAATGAATATATTTCGGTCTTTTGGGGAACACAAAGCAGGCTCCATGACTGAAATTTCAGTGAAAGCAGTTTATTTGCTAGGTCTTACCAGAAATCATCAATTGAGGTATGGAGAAATGGAACTGAGAAGGCAAGAAAACCAGTTTAAAGTCAGTGAGCAGGTTCTCACTGGTAACAAGCTCCATATTGCTGAGATACAGGGAAACGGAGGGGAAAAAGCTGGAGTATTGATCTCCACTCCTTGGTTGTCAGCTCCCTGTCCTGTGTGTGGGTGGAACGTACATCAGCTGCTCTATAGCAAGTCCCAGGTGTTTGCAGTAAGAAGCTGCTGGCATGCACAAGAACAGTGGATGCCACACACTTAAAGCAATTCCTTGTTTAAGTATATAACCGCTTCATATCTTTTTTTTTTTTTTGGCAGAGTTTCACTCTTGTTACCTAGATGGAGTGCAATCGCGCAACCTCAGCTCACTGCAACCTCTGACTTCCCGGGTTCAAGCAATTCTCCTGCCTCAGGCTCCCAAGTAGCTGGGACTACAGGCGTGCACCACGACACCAGCTAATTTTGTGTTTTTGGTGGAGACGAAGTTTCACCATGTTGGTCAGGCTGGTCTCGAACTCCTGACCTCAAGTGATACGCCCGCCTCGGCCTCCCAAAGTGCTGGGATTACAGGCGTGAGCCACCACACCTGGCAGATCTTTATTCTTTTTATGTAGTAAAATGTATAAAGCCACACATGGTTTATTTGAAATATTTTATGATTTAAAAAAATACAGAAGCAGGAAAACCAATTCTAAGTTCAAGTGAGGGATCGTGGTAGTTTGAACCAGAAGGTTGCATGTAGTAAGACACTGTGATTTAAGATATATTTTAAGGTTGGAAATAGCAGGATATTCTGATGGAGTTTGACTTTGGTTTTGGGCCTATTGAGTTTGAGATGCCTTTGAGAAATGAAGGAAGAAGAGAGAGTATAAAAGAAAAGCTGGCCAGGCACAGTGGCTCACGCCTGTAACACATTGGCTCAGCATTTTGGGAGGCAGAGACAGGCAGATCCCTTGAGACCAGTTTGGGCAACATGGTGAAGCCCCATCTCTACAAAAAATACAAAAGTTGGCTGGGCACTGTGGCGCCCACCTGTAGTCCCATCTGCTCAGGGGCTGAGGTGGATGAACTGAGCCCGCGCGGTCACGGCTGCAGGGAGTTGTGATTGCGCCACTGCACTCCAGCCTGGGTGACAGAAGAGACCCTGTCTCGAAAAAGAAGCTGGATACAATGGAAGCATGCCTTCAGAATTCTAGAAAGAAAGTGATTTTCAACGGATAAATCTATATTCAGCCAAATAATCAAGGGTGAAGGTAAAATAATACACTTTTAGACAAGCAAAGTCTCAGGGGTTACCTCCATGGACCCTTTCTTGGGAAGCTATTGGAGAAAATACTCCAGCAAAATGAAGGAGGAGACAAACCAAAGAATGACATGGATCCAGCAAATAGGATCCAACACAGGACACATTCCAGCTGTGGAGCTGGCTTAAAACAAAACAAAACAAAACAAAACAAAACAAAAAAACCAGTAAAAACATTAATAGGTTAGCTGGGTGGAATGGCTCATGCCTGCAGTCCCAGCTACTCAGGAGGCTAAAAGCAAGAGGTTGGCTTGAGTCCAACATTTCCAGACCAGACTGGCCACCATAGTGAGATTCCCTTCTCTTAAAAATAATAATAGGTTATTGCCAGATTTGGGGCATTTGGAAAGAAGTTCATTGAAGATAAAGCAAAAGTGAAAAAAACAAGGGGGAAGGGTGGTTAGGCAATCATTAATTCTAGGGCAGAAGGAAGTACAGGAGAGGAAGTAAGAGCACAGTACCCTGTTTTTCTCAACAATGAGCAACATGTACTTAGTCATAATGATGTGGTGACTGCTTAGCCCCTAACTCTGGTAACTACTTTGGGACAATACGGGAGGAAAAGTAAAGATAGTGATGGTGTAAGAGCTAAATCCTCATCTGTCATTCAAGAAATCACTATAAAATATATAAAATAATGAAGAAATGACTAAGTAGTTATGTGAGGAGAAAGAAGACATTGCTAAAAGAGTTAAAAGTCATTGCTTTGAAAGATTAGGAGGGACGGGGCAGGGAACTGTTAGGATGCATTATAAACAGAAGAGGCTTTTAAATATTACATGTATTAATATATGCACCTGAAGGGGTGACCTGCCCCTCCACACCTGTGGGCGTTTCTCGTTAGGTGGAATGAGAGACTTGAGAAAAGAAATGAGACACAGAGACAAAGTATAGAGAAAGAAAAAGTGGGCCCAGGGGACCAGTGCTCAGCATACAGAGGACCCACCTCTGAGTTCTCTGAGTTCCCTTAGTATTTATTGATAATTATCTTTACCATCTTAAAGATAAGGGAGTAGTAGGACAATAGGATCATTTTAGGGAGAAAATTAGCAGTAAGACATATGGATAAAGATCTCTGTGACCTGAATAAGTTCAAAGGAAAATGCTGTGCCTTGATACGCATATGCAAACATCTCCATAAACCTTTTAGCAGCATTGCGCCAGCAAGTCCCGCCAGCAAGTCCCACCTTATGCCATAAGGTGGTTTTCTCCTATCTCAGTAAACAGAGCATAAAATCGGGTCTCACACCGAGATGTTCCATTGCCCAGGGACGGGCAGGATTTTTAACCAGCAAGCTGCCTTCAGGCACTTGTTTAACAAAGACACATCCTGCACAGCCCAAAATCCATTAAACCTTGAGTCACCAGAGCACATGTCTCTTGCAAGGACAAGGTTGGGGGTAGGGTCACAGATTAACAGCATCTCAAATACAGAACAAAATGGAGTCTCTTATGTCTACTTCTTTCTATATAGACACAATAACAGGCTGATCTCTCTTTCTTTTCCCCACATGCACCCACTTGAAAAACTGAAAAAATAATGATTTGGAAAAACCCATGAAGGCAACTACCAGAAGGAAAAACTGAGAGAATGAAAAGTGCTTGCCTCTGGAAAGAACAAATGGCAGGACTGTTGCTTTCATTGTAAGACTTTTACAGCCATTTGATTTGACTTAACCATTTTCATCTATTTCTTTAATAAAACAACTCTATCATAATAAAAAGTTACATTCATTCATAGAAAACAAACAAACAAACAAAAACCTTTCCTGCCCAGCCCATCTCATTCTCCCTGAATCCTCAGCGCTAATGAGGACTGTCTCCTTCTTGCCTCCCTGGACTGGACTTTTTACCACTGGAAAGTGGATGTGATTTCTAGTTTCTGCATGTCCTGGTTTATTGTGCTGTCAGTAAGATAAAATCAAAATACATATTGAATAAGTAATAAATAAAACAATCCATAGTGAGCAAAGGTTTACAATGTATTTTTCTGAGTCAATATCTCACTCTGTGGCCTGGGCTGGAGACCAGTGGTGTGATCATAGCTCACTGCAGCCTTGAACCCATAAGCTCAAGGGATCTTCCCATCTCAGCCTTCCCAATACCTGCGAATACAAGCGCCCACCACTAGGCCCAGCTAAGTTTATATATTTTTGTATCTTTTAGTGATGAGGGTCTCACAGTGTTGTCCAAGCTGGTCCACAACTTCTGATCTCAAGCAATTCTCTTGCCTTAGCATCCTGAACTGCTGGGATTACAGGCGTGAGCTGTCATGCCTAGCTGGTAATATACTGACACCATCAAGGTTTCCTTCTCCAAGTGTGGACACAGCAGCAGACGCCCCTCATCTCTTGGGTCAGGACACTGGGTAGAGTGGAATAGCAGGACAACAAAGTCACTGCAGAAAGTGCCCATGTGGAAGAGGTCCAGCAGGGAGGGCCAGCTGACCCAGGGCCACCGTATTTAGGGATAACTCCTCTTTCTGGGCAGGACGGTTCTGTGATTACTTTTGTATTCACAACAGTTCTGAAATCTTAGGATGATGAGACTCAAGTCTGGCTGGGATTTGTTTTCAAAAAACCATCTCCAAGATTTGTTGATCTTTTGAATGGTTTTCAGTGTTGCAACTTCCTTCAGCACTTAACTCATTCTTAACATTTCAGTCTACTTTCAGTTAATAATGTACTAGTACCCGTAAATATAAAAATATTGTAATCATTTATCCTCTATAAAATGTCCATCTTTTATGGTATAAATATTATATGGAATATAGCTACATAGGTTGTAAGTCCCACAATAAAAAACTTTTTCTTATCTTTAAACAGTTCTATGTATATAAAGTAAGAATAAATGAGGGGAGCAAGATAGCCTTTTGCTCAGTATTTACCATTTTTGATCATCTTCATCTTTTCTGATCATCTCATTTTCCACCTGATATCATTTGCCTCTAGTCTGAAGAATTTTCTTTACCAGTTGTTATTGTACAGATCTGCTGGCGAGAAATTCTCTTAATTTTCTTTTACCTGAAATATCTCCTTATTTGCCTATCCTTGAAGGACATCTATGCTGGATATAGAATTCTTAGTTAACCTTTTTGTCTTCCAGCACTTTAAGGATGTTATTCTACTTTCTTTTGTTTCTGTGGTTTCTAGTAAGAAGACATGGATCAGGACAAGAGGAACAGAGAAACCAGAACTGGGAAAATAACATGGTAGACCTAAAACTTGTCATATCAATAATGACAAAAACCTGTATGAATCAACACTCTAATGAAGGGCAGAGATTGTGTGACTTGGTTTAAAAAAACACAGAACCCAACCATATGCTCTTTCCAGACATGCACTTTGTTTGTTTGTTTGTTTGTCTGTTTTAATTTAACTTTTATTTTTAGTTAAGGGGCACATGTGCAGGTTTGTTATATAGGTAAACTTGTGTCACGGGGTTCTGTTGTACAGATTATTTCTATACCCATTAGTACCCACCCAAGTATTAAGCCTTAGTAGCCATTAGCTATTTTTCCTGATCCTCTCCCTCCTCCCACCCTCCACCCTCAAGTGGACCCTAGTGTGTGTTTTTCCCCTTTATGTGACCGTGTATTCTCATCATTTAGCTCCCATTTATAAGTGAGAACATGTGGTATATAGTTTTCTGTTCCTGCATTAGTTTGCTAAGAATAATGGCCTCCAACTCCATCCATGTTCCTGCAAAGAACATAATCTCATTCTTTTTATGGCTGTATAGTATTCTACGGTGTATATGTACCACATTTTCTTTATCCAGTCTATCATTGATGGGCATTTAGGTTGATTCCAAGTCTTTGCTATTGTGAATAGTGCTGCAATGAACATATGTGTACATGTAAGACATGCACTTTCTTTTTTTATTTAATTTATTTTATTTTACTTTAAGTTCCAGGAGACATGTGTAGAATGTGCAGGTTTGTTACATATGTGTAGTCTGCCACGGTGGTTTGCTGCACCCATTCACCCGTCCTCTAAGTTCCCTTCCCTCACTCCTGACTCCCCAACAGGCCCTGGTGTGTGTTGTTCCTCTCACTGTGTCCGTGTGTTCTCATTGTTCAGCTCCCACTTAGGAGTGAGAAAATGCAGTGATAGGTTTTCTGTTCCCATGTTAATTTGCTGAGGATGATGACTTCCAGCTTCATCCATGTTTCTGCAAAGGACATGAAGTCATTCCTTTTTATGACTGTGTAGTATTCCATGGTGTATATCTACCACATTTTCTTTACCCAGACTATCATTGATGGGCATGTGGGTTGGTTCCATGTCTTTGTTATTGAATATAGTGATTCAATAAATATACGTGTGCATGTATCTTTATAGTAGAATGCTTCATATTCCTTTGGGTATATACCCAGTAATGGGATTGCTAGGTCAAATAGTATTTCTGGTTGTAGATCTTTGAGGAATGGTCACGCCATCCTCCACAATGGCTGAACTCTTTTACATGAAATGAAATGAAATGAGACCAATAGAAGGATCGGGCATGGTGGCTCATGCCTGTAATCCCTGCAGTTTGGGAGGCTGAGGTGGGATTATCACTTGAGTTCAGGAGTTTGAGACCAGCCTGATAGTGAGACCTCATGTCTACCAAATAAAAATAATTTTAAAAGAAAAAAGATCAATAGATAGGAAAGGAAGAAACAACAGTCTTTCTTTGTCACCAGCTTCATTGCATATGTAGAAAACACTAGGAGATTCTGAAAAAGTCTCTGGAATTAATCATTGAATTTGCAAAATAATTCATAAAATATATGTAATAAGTCACTCAGATGAACATGAAAACATAGAAAACAATACTAGTCATCTAAGAGGTGCAAGTTAAAACCAAAACAAGAAACCATCACCCATCACCTAGAATAGGTAAAGTTAAAAAGACATATGATAAATCTAAATACTGTCAAGAATATGGAAAAAATAAGAATGTCTGATATTGCTGGTAGGAATGCAAAAAATGTGGCAGCCAATTTGTAAAGCAGTATGGCAACTTCTTATACAGTTGTCCATGTATTACCACATGACCCAGCAATTCCACAAATATATATTTATCCAAAAGAAATAAAAATGTAAGGCCACACTTGTAAGCAGTTATTTCTAGTGGCTTCATTAATAACAAACCCTAGCTGGAGGAATCCACATGTCAATCAACTAGAGAATAGAGAAACCAGTGAATAAACTGGGATTCCAGCAATACTCAGCAGCTGCTCAGCAACAAAAATGAGTGAATGGCATCATCTCAAACACCGTTATGCTAAGTGAGAGACCAAACGAAGGACTACATATTATATGATTGCATGTCCATTAAATTCTAGAAATTTCATTATTGCAGTGGCACAAAACAGAGAGGTGGTTGAGTGAAGGGAAAGGGTGAGGGTGGGAGGCAAGGATTAAACAGAAAGGGGCATAAAGAAAGTTTTTAGGGAAAAGAAACCATTCTCTACAGTGCCACAGTTCAGGAGTAACTGGGTGGTGGGAACTAACTGGAGAGGAGGGTGTGAGGGATGAGGGCAGAAGGAAGGGCTGGGGAAGCAGGAGGTGAGGACAAGGAGCAGGGGAAAGGACTCCAAAGCAGTGGAGGAGCCTAGCAGGGGGTTCTCTGCATTCAGTGTTTCTGTACTGGGCAGTGTGGTAGTTACACGACTATAAATAATTACCAATATTCACCAAAAACCGCAGCTAAAACTGGTGAATTTTATTACACGTAAATGCCCTAATAAGAAAAAAAAAAAAAAAAAAAAGCGGGGGAGGCAAAAATAAAGACATTTTTAGGTCATCAAAACCACAAAATTCATTTCCTAGGGGTCCTGTACTACATTTAATTTTAAAGGAAATTCTTCAGGGTGAAGGGAAATGATACTAGATGGTGACCCGGATATACAGAAAGGAACAATTAACAACAGGAATGATGCACATACACGTGTCACATTCACACTCATTTTCTTAATTTCCTGAAGACATATGGCTGCTTGTCTAAAACAAAAAGTATTACACTGTATCACTGAGTTTATAATATAGATTGATGTAATATATAAAACAATAATAGCATAATGGTAGGTTAAAGGAAACTATACTGTTACAAGTATCCTTTATTTTGCCGGATGCAGTTTAACAGAACCTGAACTTCGCTGTGAAGTCAAGGAATCGGGTTTCCATTCTTACAACAACAAAAAACTAGTGTAAAGAAATATAGCTAAAAGCCACTAGGAGAATTAAAACCATAAACTAAAAACTGTTTATTTGACACATAAGAAAGTAGCAAAGGAGGAACAGAAACAAAAAGATATGAGACAAATTGAAAACATATAGCAAAATTGTAGACCAAAATCCCGCCATAGTAAGGAAAGAAATGACAGGACTTTGCTCACATTAGCAGGACCGCTGAGCACTGTGGGGAGAACAGACATGGGCAGCAGGTGAGGGACAGTGTTAGTGCCACAATTTAGGAGTGACAGGGTGGCGGGGACTAAGGGGGGGTGGATGTGAGGATGAGAGGGGCAGAGAGAAGGGCTGGAGAAGCAGGAGGTGAGGAAAAGGAAAGAGGAAAGAATTCTAAAGCACGGGAAGAGCCTAGCAGGGGGTTCTTTGCATTCAGTATTCAATACATTTTGTGGGACTGCCTAAAAACTAATTGGCTCCTTACGATTAAAAAAAAAAGAGTTATCACTTTGGGAGGCCGAGACGGGCGGAACACGAGGTCAGGAGATCGAGACCATCCTGGCTAACACGGTGAAACCCCGTCTCAACTAAAAAATACCAAGAAAAACTAGCCGGACGAGGTGGCGGGCGCCTGTAGTCCCAGCTACTCGGGAGGCTGAGGCAGGAGAATGGCGTAAACCCAGGAGGCGAAGCTTGCAATGAGCCGAGATCTGGCCACTGCACTCCAGCCTGGGCGACAGAGCGAGACTACGTCTCAAAAAAAAAAAAAAAAAGAGTTACAAAAATACAAAGTGTCCAGATAAAATATGCACGCTGCTTAGATGTGCATAGTTCAGGAAAACAGGCAGTGCTTGAGCGTCCGTGAAGAGCATTGGGTCTGCATGCAGCACTCGCAACTTTGAGGTGATGACTACAGGCTCCCGGTTGCAATAGACAGTAACAAACCCTGCTTCTTTGTATTCAGGAGATGTTCTGGACTCACACAGAGAAACTCGGACTAGGGAATGAACGTAATTTTATATGCAACAACTCAGTCACAGATCCATAGTCTGGGAAAGTAAAACTTAGGAGCTTTGTAATGCTGTTTTGACACAGGTCTTTCACAAATTGGATTTCTACTCATTCAGGGATTACCAATATTGTGCTACCTACTGTATTAATAAACAAAAAGGAAACTTCGTCTCTATGAGAATCTCTATGTGGTGCCTTCAGACAAAACTTCACCAGGTTTAGAGAGAAAACCCCTGTCTCTACACCTCCATTCCCAGGGCGAGCTCACTCTCTGGCATGAAGTTCCCTGTGGTCAGTTTCCCTGCACAAAGGTCCAAGGGGAGAGGGAGTGGGAGGCAGGGAGTCCAGTTCAGGGACGGGTATTCCAAGACGAGCAGGGAAGGGGAAGGGGCTGGGTGCAGCCTGGGGGGGTCTCTCCCTGGTTTCCACAGACAGATCCTTGTCCAGGACTCAGGCAGACAGTGTGACAAAGAGGCTTGGTGTAGGAGAAGAGGGATCAGGATGAAGTCTCAGGTCCCGGGCGTGGCTCTCAGGGTCTCAGGCTCTGAGAGCCTTGTCTGCATTGGGGAAGCGCAGAGTTGGGGATTCCCCACTCCAGTAGTTTCACTTCTTCTCCCAACCTATGTCGGGTCCTTCCTCCAGGATACTCGTGACGCGTCCCCAGTTCCCACTCTCATTGGGTGTCGGATGTCTAGAGAAGCCAATCAGCGTCGCCGCGGTCTCAGTTCTAAAGTCCCCACCCGCCCAACCGGACTCAGAGTCTCCTCAGACACCGAGATGGCGGTCATGGCGCCCCGAACCCTCCTCCTGCTGCTCTCGGGGGCCCTGGCCCTGACCGAGACCTGGGCCGGTGAGTGCGGGGTCGGGAGGGAAATGGCCTCTGCGGGGAGGAGCGAGGGGACCGCAGGCGGGGGCGCAGGACCCGGGGAGCCGCGCGGGGAGGAGGGTCGGGCGGGTCTCAGCCTCTCCTCGCCCCCAGGCTTGTACTCCATGAGGTATTTCAGCACCGCCGTGTCCCGGCCCGGCCGCCGGGAACCCTGGTATCTCGAAGTCGGCTACGTGGACGACACGCAGTTCGTGCGGTTCGACAGCGACGCCGAGAGTCCGAGGATGGAGCCGCGGGCGCCGTGGATGGAGCAGGAGGGGCCGGAGTATTGGGAAGAGGAGACACGGAGAGCCAAGGGCCATGCACAGACTGACCGAGGGAACCTGAGGAACCTGCTCCGCTACTACAACCAGAGCGAGGGGGGTGAGTGGCCCCGGCCCGGGGCGCAGGTCACGACCCCTCCCCATCCCCCACAGACGGCCCGGGTCGCCCCGAGTCTCCAGGTCCGAGATCCGCCCCGAGGCCGCTGGGCCCGCCCAGACCCTCGACCGGAGAGAGCCCCAGGCGCCTTTACCCGGTTTCATTTTCAGTTGAGGCCAAAATCCCCGCGGGTTGGTCGGGGCGGGGCGGGGCTCGGTGGGCGGGGCTGACCGCGGGGGCGGGGCCAGGGTCTCACACTGTCCAGAGGATGTACGGCTGCGACCTGGGGCCCGACGGGCGCCTCCTCCGCGGGTATCACCAGTACGCCTACGACGGCAAGGATTACATCGCCCTGAACGAGGACCTGCGCTCCTGGACCGCCGCGGACATGGCGGCTCAGAACACCCAGCGCAAGTGGGAGGCGGCCCGTGCGGCAGAGCGGCAGAGAGCCTACCTGGAGGGGACGTGCGTGGAGTGGCTCCGCAGATACCTGGAGAACGGGAAGGAGACGCTGCAGCGCGCGGGTACGAGGGGCAGTGGGGCGCCTTCCCCATCACCTATAGATCGCCAGGGATGGCCTCCCATGAGGAGGGGAGGAAAATGGGATCAGCGCTAGAATGTCGACCTCCCTTGAATGGAGAATGGCATGAGTTTTCCTGATTTCCTCTGAGGGCCCCCTCCGCTCTCTAGGACAATTAAGGGATGACCTCTCTGAGGAAATGGAGGGGAAGACAGTCCCTAGAATACTGATCGGGGTCCCCTTTGACTCCTGCAGCAGCCTTGGACACCGTAAACTTTTCTCTCAGGCCTTGTTCTCTGCCTCACACTCAATGTGTTTGAAGGTCTGATTCCAGCTTTTCTGAGTCCCTCGGCCTCCACTCAGGTCAGGACCAGAAGTCCCTGTTCCTCCCTCAGAGACTAGAACTCTCCGAGGAATAGGAGATTATCCCAGATGCCTGTGTCCAGGCTGGTGTCTGGGTTCTGTGCTCCCTCCCCCACACCAGGTGTCCTGTCCATTCTCAGGGTGGTCACATGCATGCTGCTGGGGTGTCCCATGAGAGATGCAAAGCGCCTGAATTTTCTGACTCTTCCCATCAGACCCCCCAAAGACACACGTGACCCACCATCCCGTCTCTGACCATGAGGCCACCCTGAGGTGCTGGGCCCTGGGCTTCTACCCTGCGGAGATCACACTGACCTGGCAGCGGGATGGGGAGGAGCAAACTCAGGACACCGAGCTTGTGGAGACCAGGCCAGGAGGAGATGGAACCTTCCAGAAGTGGGGAGCTGTGGTGGTGCCTTCTGGAGAAGAGCAGAGATACACGTGCCATGTGCAGCATGAGGGGCTGCCGGAGCCCCTCACCCTGAGATGGGGTAAGGAGGGGGATGGGGGGTCATGTCTCTTCTCAGGGAAAGTAGGAGCCCTTCTGGAGCCCTTCAGCAGGGTCAGGGCCCCTTATCTTCCCCTCCTTTCCCAGAGCCATCTTCCCAGTCCACCATCCCCATCGTGGGCATCATTGCTGGCCTGGCTGTCCTAGCAGTTGTGTTCACCGGAGCTGTGGTCGCTGCTGTGATGTGGAGGAGGAAGAGCTCAGGTAGGGAAGGGGCGGTGAGGGGTGGGGTCTGGGTTTTCTTGTCCCACTGGGGGTTTCAAGCCCCAGGTGGAAGTGTTCCCTGCCTCATTCCTGGGAAGCAGCATCCACACAGGGGCTAACCCAGCCTGGGGCCCTGTGTGCCAGCACTTACTCTTTTGTGTAGCACGTGACAATGAAGGACGGATGTATCACCTTGATGATTGTGGTATTGGGTCCTGATTCCAGCATTCACAAGTCAGGGGAAGGTCCCTGCTAAGGACAGACCTTGGGAGGGCAGTTTGTCCAGGACACACAGCTCCTTTCCTCCTGTTCCCTGATCCTGCCCTGGGTCTGTAGTCATAGTTCTGGAAATTTATCTTGGGTCCAAGACTAGGAGATTCCTCTAAGATCTTATGGCCCTGCATCCTCCCAGCCTCCTCACAGGACATTTTCTTCCCACAGGTGGAAAAGGAGGGAGCTACTTTCAGGCCGCGTGTAAGTGGTGAGGGTGGGAGTGTGGAGGAGCTCACCAATCCTGTAATTCCTCTTGTCCCATGTCTCCTGCGGGCTCTGACCATTTCCTGTTTTTGTTCTACCCCAGCCAGCGACAGTGCCCAGGGCTCTGATGTGTCTCTCACGGCTTGAAAAGGTGAGATTCTTGGGGTCTAGAGTGGGGGGGCGGGGGGACAGAGGGGAAAGGCCTGCGTAATGGAGATTCTTTGATTGTGACATTTCAAGTGTGTGGTGGCTGTTCAGTGTCATCGCTTACCATGACTGACTTGAATTTGTTCATGACTGTTGTTTTCTGTAGCCTGAGGTAACTGTGGTGTGTGGGACTGAGATGCAGGATTTCTTCACACCTCCCTTTTGTGACTTCAGGAGACTCTTGGCATCTCTTTCTGCAAGGCATCTGAATGTGTCTGCAACCCTGTTAGCATAATGTGAGGAGGTGGAGAGACAGCCCACCCCCGTGTCCACCGTGACCCCTGTTCCCACGCTGACCAGTGTTTCCTCCCCAGTCATCTTTCCTGTTCCAGAGAGGTGGGGCTGGATGTCTCCATCTCAGTCTCAACTTTATGTGCATTGAGCTGCAACTTCTTACTTCCCTACTGAAAATAAGAATCTGAATATAAATTTGTTTTCTCAAATATCTGCTATGAGAGGTTGATGGATTAACTAAATAAGTAAACCCTAGAATTTGAGAGAGCAAATAAAGACCTGAGAACCTTCCAGAGTCCGCATGTTTGCTGTGCTGAGTCTGTTGCAGGTGGGGGTGGAGAAGGCTGTGAGTAGCCCAGTGTGCACTGGGCCTGTGCCTAGTTGCTGTTCGGTTCTTCATGGACTTTATGTGGTCAGTCCTAAGCTGGGTCACCTCACTGCTCCGTTGTCCTTGTCCCTTCAGTGGAAACTTGTCCAGCAGGAGCTGTGACCAGAGGCTCAGACATCACCGAGGGCGGCCCCTGCGCACGGGGGTCTCTGTGCATTCTGAGACAAATGTTCAGAGCCATTCACCTCCTGCCCTGCTTCTAGAGCTTCTGTTCTGCTCTGCTCTCCTGCCCTCTCTCCCTGCCCTGGTTCTAGTGATCTTGGTGCTGAATCCAATCCCAAATCATGAATTTATAAAGCAGAGTCTAATTTAGAATTATATTTGTCTCTGAAATTGGACCCATCATCAAGGGCTGTTCTTTCCTGAAGAGAGAACCTGGTTGTGAGCTGCAGTGTGCTGTGGGGGGTGGGCACCAAGGGAGTGATTGACTGTGGAAAAGAATGAGGGTAAGGACTGAACCCTGGACCTCCAGTTCTAAGGGATGTGATCAGACCACACCCACAGCAGACTGAACACTTCTGACCCCAAGTCTAGAGGACACTTAGACAAGGAACTTCCGTGTGTACAGGGATCACCCGGACGTGGTGCTGAGATCCAGGAAGTCTGGAGTGGAGCAAGAGATTCTGGATTTATGACAAGGCTGGAGTTCATGTTGCTGTTCTCCAGATTACACTTGGAGTATCAAGAACACCAGGATCCCACATGTCTGAGCATCAGCCTCACCTCTAGGGCTTGTTACATAAACGATTCCTTGGTCTTGTGCATAATACTCTGAGACAGGGGTTCTGGGGAGTGGCCTGAGTATTTTCTAAGCTCCCGCCAGCAATCCTGTTGCTCAGCCAGATTGGGAACCACTGAGATCAGAGAGCGCCCAGGGTGGGTGGATGGGGTGGGTTTTCAAACCTGTTTAAAAGAGGATTTTTCTCACAGAAAGAAAAGGGAGGATGTGTATCATCAGTTATGAGATGTGACATTCCCTGTTGTTCTCTCCACTATGGAGTAGAGGCCAGGTAGAGAATTCAGGATGTGGCTCTCGCACAAGGAACACCTGTGAATGCCGCTCTCTGACACCCGCCCACAGACTCATTTTCCACTCACTTCTTGGAGAAAACTATGGAAAACACATTTCTGTAATGTACACAAAAAGTCGTATATCTGGTATTGGGGGCTAGTTTTATTGTGGGGAAGGCCACAGAAGCAGGCTGGAACCTATACATCCAGGAACAGAATCCACAGCCCACCCTGGATCAGGTCCCTCCTAGGAACAACTGCCCCTGCTGCTGAGCACAGACGCCACTGCTCACACCTCTGACACCCTGGTGCTGGACACTGGACCCCGAGGCCAGGAAAGATGTCACTGCTGCACCTGGTAATTGGACATCACTACTGCCATCAGCCATCTTTACTAAAATGTTTTCTGCAGAGTCCTAGCCTCTCTGTCACCTCAGTCTGGCTCAGAGGCTGGCAGTGATATAGGAGTTAAGAAGAAATTATTTAGACAGGTAACAAGGGTACAGAAGGCTTTTAATGAAAAGCAGGCTCCAAATTATTTTCTTTTCTAACAAGGAGCAGCCTGTAATATCAAGCTTCAGACATAGACAAGTAAGCTGGAAGCTTGCGGGGGCAAATGGCGGCAGCTGTGCAAATAGGAATAGGACACCTGGGACTGGGCGTGTTCACAATGGCGACTCCATCTTCCCTTCTGTTTGCCAGGCTCCTTCCTTACAGTAAGGAGCAGACAACATGGCGCCAGCCAAGTGGTAAGTCCATTTGCATAATAGGATGAGGGTGGGGTGAACAGCCTTCCACACGCACTGTGTAAATATCACAACTGGTCCAACCAACCTGTGGGCCCTACATAAATCAGACACCATCTCCTCAAGCCTGCCTGTAAAATCCGATGCACTCCCATTCCAGGCCAGAATTCCCTTTTGGGTGCCCTTCTCTCTCACAAGAAGAGATCTGTTCCCCTTTGTCTTTCTTTTGCCTACTAAATGCTTTGCTCCTAAACTCCCTCCTTGTGTGACAGTGTCCTTAATCTTGGCGTGAGATGACACACCCTTAGTATTTACCTAGGACAATGACACCTCTTCAGCAGGTGGTCATCGGACTGGTGGAGCTTAAGACGCATGTCCATGATCAACTGCAGGGTGACTGGAGTGTTGTCCTCTTCCAAGGAGGGAGGTGGTGTCTGTCTCCTCTCAACATTTTGCATGTTGTAAACCAAAAATAAACATCAAAGCCACCCCCTCCTTACAGTCTCAATTGACACCCTCAGCCAGGGTGCTCATAAGTTAACCTGAAAGACTGGCTAAGGCCACCATGGGAAGCAGGTGTTGAACATGCCTCATTATGCCCTCTTCCCTTTTGGAATTCAGGAAAAGCTGACCAGCATTTACCACCAACACAGACCTTCAATCTGATCAGAAACATTTACAATCTATTCTCTCTGAAGCCTGGCACCTGGAGGAATCATCTGCATGAGAAAATTTCGGACTCCACAACATCTTATCATAACCCAGACGTTACTTTCTATTGATAGTAACTCAACCAATTGCCAATCAGAAAAATTAAAAATCTAATTATAACCCAGAAGGACTACCCCGCAACCCTTGCTTGCTTCATATTGTCCCAACTTTCTGGATCGAAACAATGTATAGCTTAAATGTATTTGATTGATGTCTCATATGTTCCTAAAATGTATGAAACCAACCTTTGCCCCAACCACCTTGAGCCAATGTTCTCAGGGTCTCCTGAGGACTGCGTCATGGGCCGTGGTCCCTCATTTTGGCTCAGAATTAATCTCTTCAAATATGTTACTGAGTTTGACTCTGTTCATTGACAGTATGGAATTCTGGTGTAGTAAGAGAGTTCAAGTGCTAGAGTGTGAGGGGTGGGAAAAAGTGACAAATTTTAATTATTGGAGCAGTGATCCAGGAAGAGAACTTTGTCTGGTACCTGGTAGGCATGCAGAGTGGCTGAATGAGCCAAGATTAATAAATAACATATTTCCACTCATTCCTTTGAGGATAGATTATGACATCAAGTTTTTGTCTATCCCAGTTTATAGTCTAGATTATTGGAGTGGCATTGTGTGATGATGAAATGATTATTCAAACATCTCCCCTCAGCATTGTCTCTTACTAGGATTAAAACACCCAGGTTTGTAAGACCTCAGAGGTTCTGGGTCCACACTGATGTTTTATATTAATATCTGTATTTTCTTGTGTGTGGAAATATTTCTGGGGAGAGAATCTCTAAGATTTATTAGTTTTTATGTGACACCCTCAAAGGCCTAAAAAATCCTCACTTCTAGGTTAGAGGTAGGACCACTCCACGTCTGGACAATGAACAGCTGGTAGTAACCTGTGTTTAACAGATTAGGGACGTGAAGTAAATGCTTACATTTTGTTTATCTTTTCCTGTGGGACCAAAAAGATAGAGATGTACTTGCTTACTCTTACTCTAAGTTTCTCTCTGTGGGATGGTGATGGGGTTTTCCTCCACCCAAATTTCTGATTCTCCACAGCAGCTGGGAGTCCTAGAGTTCGACTCCATTCTGACACTAACTACCTGGAGTTCACCTCAGGCTCCACATGTTTAAGGGCTCAGTCCCACAAGTCTGTCCTCACTTCAGATGCAAGTCCTAAGTATCGGGTCCCAGGTTACCTGCACTTCTGTCTATCATGGCTGCAAAGTCAGGGGTCTCTCACCTCCCAAGGACTGATAATTCTTAAACTAACTCAAAGGACTCAGGAAGTTGCTATAGTCATGTAAACCAAAAAACGTCTGAGACAGGTCTCATTCAGTATAGAAGTTGATTTTGCTGAGCTGAAGATGCACCTTGGAAACAGAGACACAAATCATTGTAGCATCTGTGCCCCGTGCTTTTTCCAAGTAGCGTTTTGACGACTGCAATATTTATAGGGGAAAGAGCGGCCAGGAGAGGAAAAAAACAGTCAACTATGCATTCATCTCGTGCTCAGCAAATCTGCATTTTACATAAGATAAAGTAAACGTTGGGTAGAAAAGTCACCGGGTGGGTGAAGGGATGATGTCTAGTCTTGTCTTTGTCTTGTACCCATGAAGATAAGCTGTTAATTTACACTGTCAGGGGGAAATTCAACAAAACTCCATTTTAGAGTAAAGATGTTGGGGCCCACAAGGAATTATCTTGTGAGCAGTTTGTGAGGGAGGCCACCTGGGGAGATACGGGGTCTTCTATCTTCGCAGTTATTTGTTTAGGAACAAAAGAAAGGCAGTTTTTCCGTCATTCAGTCTCCAAACTTAACTTTTCCCTTTGGTATAGTGAATTTGGAGTCCTGAAATTTTACTTTCCTTTCACACTCAGTATTTCAGTTATATTATTTTTATAGCTTAAATCCCCACCATTTTGGCAGCCGAGACCAGTTTCGTGGAAGATAGTTTTTCCATGGACCAGTGGAGGTGGCGGAAGGCAGAGGGAAATGGTTTTGGATGAAACTGTTGCACCTCAGATGACCAGGCATTAGTGTTTCATAAGGAGCATGCAACCTAGATCTCTCGCATGCAGAGCTCACAATAGGGTTCGTGCTTCTATGAGAATCTAATTCGGCCACTGATCTGACAGGAGGCAGAACTCCGGTGGTCATGCTCATGCTTTCTCCCCCATTGATCACCTCCTGCTGTGAGGTCTGATTCCTACCAGGCCGGAAATTTGTACCAGTCCGCAGCCCAGGGGTTAGGGACCACTGGTTTAAATTATGCAACTATAGCAGAACACCTGAGACTGGATAACTTATAACAAACAGAAATTTGTTTCATTCATGGTGTGGAGGATGGGAATTCCCAGATCAAGAGACTGTATCTGGTAGAAAACAAAAGGGCAAGAGAGGATGAGAGGCAGGGGGAAAAGGAGGTCAAACTGACAGCCTCAGGTCCTTTTATGATGAGCCTTAATCCATTAATGAAGGCAGAGCTCTGATGGTCCAATCACCTCTCAAAGGTCCTATGTCTTAAAAACGTTGCATTTGGGAAGAAATATCCAACAGATGCTTTTTGGGGGAAACATTCAAACCATAGCAAATATAAAGGATACAAATGAGCAGCCAGATGAAGAGGTGCACAGGGAGAGGTCTGGAAGGGTTCTGAGCACAGGAGCCTCTGTTCCCATGGAGATGGAGTTCACCACCCTCCCAGCACGTGGACACACGGATGTGCTCACCAATTGGGAAGTTCTCCGAAACCCAATCTCTAGAGGTTTCTATGTAAATTTCATTGTTTGGCAAGATTAATTAAATCACTGGCCATTGTGTGACTGAACTCAACCTCGAGCCTCTCTTTCCTTCCCAGACTTTAGGGATGGGGCTATAAGTTCCAATCCTTTAATTGCTGCTTCGTGTTTCTGGCAACCGGCCCCCATTCTCAAGCTATCTAGGAGCCCCTCGCCCCACAGTCATCTCATTGCCATATTGAAGTCATGTTTATCACTGAGGAGATTGCAAATGTTTTAGAACATGGTTGTCAGGAAACAGGGACAAAGACCAAATATGTTTATTGGACCACAGATCACACCCTGGTTTTGACCACATTATCGCTTCTTATAATATTTATTATTTTATTTTAGAGTTAATCTCTTGCTCTGTTGCTCAGGGTAGAATGCAGTGGCACAATCATAGCTCACTGTAACCTCGAATTCCTGGACTCGAGTGATCCTTCTGCCTCAGCCTGCTGAGTAGATAGCATTACAGGTGCACACCACCATGCCCAACTAATTTTTAAATATTTTATAGGAATGGGTCTCACTATTTTGCAGAGGCTGGTCTCAAATCCTGACCTTAAACGATGTTCCTACCATTGCCTCCCAAACTGATGGAATTACAAACATGAGCCACTGTGCCTGGCCAATCACAGATCTCCTACACTAGAAGAATCATAACAGTGAAAAGATCCTGGCACATTACCAGAATCCTCTTTGGTCATTAGCAATTATCCCAGTGCAGTCCAAAAATAGGAATAGTCTCAGCAACATATGGCTGCACCCTTTCAGGCATCTGGTGAAATCGAGCTAAGAGACAATACTCTTTCTTACTTATACCTCTTTCGAGTAGTTCATGTAACATTGGATTTTCCTCATTACATAACCCATGTATTCATTCATTTACACTCAGCTACTATTTCTCCTCTTTATTTATACTAAACATTTACAATTTTGGAAGGAACACTAGGCTCTGCTGCTGTGCTGGCTTGGACTGCAGGGACCAATGCTGTTCTAGCAATTGTCTCGCATCATCCATTCCAGTTCATAGAGGGGAGGGTTATGCAGGTAGAGAACTGGGTGACTATCTGACCCCAGGCAATACAGCTGCATTCAGTGTTAGTCCCAACTTTGCCAGGTGCCGTGAAGGCAGAACCTACTTCTCCAGGCCCTTAGGAATTATTACATAAAGGACATAAAATATTTTTACAGTTCATTGCTTAGGAATAATTCCTGTTTCTGGACTCTATTTGCATCCCTAGTCCTGGGACCACTGCATCAGGGATGAGAAAAGCAAGTTGAGGTGAATTACAGTCATTATTCCAGTGTCCTCCCACCATGGGAAGGAATATATGTAGATCACACCAGCACCTCCCCCTGATCCACCAGGAAAAGAGAGGATGCTCTCATGTCAAGTGTGAGCACACTCATGAAGGTGTATAAGCCCACCCTCCGTGCTTGTTTCCCCACTCTTGCTTTATACACCCAATGTTTCAATTGGCTATTGTAATTCTCTATGGAACTCTTCCTTTGAGGAGGATGTCTCTCTGACCATTGTTGGACATTTTGAGCAGGTGCATTTTCTGGTGTAAAGAAATGTGACTCAGTGGTCCACATGGTTGCAGTACCTCCCACTCAAGTTCTTTGTAGCACTCCGAGCATTTGCATCTGAGATAAAGGAGGAACCTCTCTCAGAAGCCTGCCAGGGCCCCCCAACCTGGAAATAAAGAAAAACCTTCAGTTCCTTCAAGAGAAACTCCAGGCACCTAGCCAGCACTAAAAAGCAAGTGAGTGACCTTATAAACAAGAAGGTAATGATAGCTTAAAACAATAGCCAAGGAAGTTAGAGTCACAGGATGTTTGATTCTCTACAGAAACTAAAAATAACATCTTAACATATGTCCCTGAGTTGTTTTTCAGAAACACGGGATCCCACCTAATAGATCCACTGACAGGGAGACCTTATAAAGGGGAAACTGAGGACTGAACTCTGACCACCATTCTTTGTCCTAATTTTCTTCCTGAGGGGACTGGAGAGAGTCAAGGCCACAGGCCAGACCTGAATATTCCTCTCTACTCCCCTAGCTGTGTAAGGAAGCTTTGCTTCCTTATCTATCACAAATCAGATAATCTTTAAATCTACCTAAGACTTGTAAGCTCCCTTATCAGGATTTTCCACCTTTTAAGGCCAAAGCAGTGTATCACTTCTAGGCATTGATTTATGATGTTGCCTGTAACTCTGCTTTCCTGAAATTTGCCCCTGCCTTTGAAAATCCTTGTTTGTGAGCCATCAAAAAGGGTGGGACTTAAGCGTGAGTTGCCCGATTCTCCTTGTTTGGCGCTCTGCACATAAATGCCCTCCTTTCTCCCACTACAGTCTCAGTGTGGATGTTTGCTTTTACTGCAACATCCCAGGTGAGTGGACCCCAGTTTAGTTTGGTAACACACCTACCACCAGCTGAACAAAGCCCACTCCAGGGTGAGGATCTATTCCTGTCAAGACCCATTTGCTGCTTCCTGGGGCTAATGGTATCAGTCTAACTTGCCAGCTATATACTTTCAAGGTCTTCTCATAAAAGAATCTGCCACATAGCCATATGCTATCTCTCTCTCTTTTTTTTTTTTTTGTTAAAGAAAGCATTTCTTATGTGTATTTTATGCCTGTGATGTGTGGAATTCAAGAGGAATATGTCTTGATTCTACCTATCTCTGCATTGCTAAGGCCCCAATATCTACTTATTTCATGGACTCAGGCGATCACCACAAGCAAACGTGGATTTTTTATTGTTGTTACTTTTGAGATGTGGTCTTGATATGTTTCCCACTTTATAAATTGCTCATATTTCCTGTCCCTTCACTATTGATAGACAATTGTGTTGTATCCAGATTTTACAAGTCGTGCTGCTATGAATAATATTTTCATATATTTTGGCACACACATACAAGCATTTCTACTGGTTGACAACTAAGAGTGCTATTGCTGGGTCATAGGTGAGTAGATGCTTGGCTTAGTCTCTGGTTAACAAATTTCTAGTAGTAAACAAACAGTAGAGGAGTGTGAATCTCTTACTTAGAAATTATTCGGATAATAAATAAGGAAGGAATGAGAGACCGAGACTCTAATAACTCTTTTGCAAACCATCATGAGTTAATGAATTTAACCATTGAACAGCAATGGCAATTAACAACACAATAAAACAAAAAACTAATGTCAGGTTCTTCCTCTTGATGGAAGAACACAGTACAGCACCATCAAACAAGTACAAGTGGCAAAGAAACCAAGCCTGAATATAAGCTAACATCCATAGCCAATTACCAATTTAGAGGCAATACAGATAATAAAAACACATATTAAACAATGGCTTGGGGAGCAATCAGCAAAATGCACACTATGGGAAGCTCTACCACACAATATAAATTTCAAGAAAGAATCTATAGCCGGGCGCGGTGGCTCAAGCCTGTAATCCCAGCACTTTGGGAGGCCGAGACGGGCGGATCACGAGGTCAGGAGATCGAGACCATCCTGGCTAACACAGTGAAACCCCGTCTCTACTAAAAAATACAAAAAAAATAGCCGGGCGAGGTGGCGGGCGCCTGTAGTCCCAGCTATAGGGAGGCTGAGGCAGGAGAATGGCGTAAACCTGGGAGGCGGAGCTTGCAGTGAGCTGAGATCAGGCCACTGCACTCCAGCCTGGGCGACAGTGCGAGACTCCTTCTCAAAAAAAAAAAAAAAAAAAGAAAGAAAGAATCTATAGAATAAAAGAGAACAAAAGCATATTTCTAAAGGTAAAACTAAATTATAATTTTGGATGATAAAAATATAAAATAGAACAAGGAAGTGATGATCATGAAAGTCAGGATATATTTTTATTTGGGGGAGGAAAGAGTTTACTGCTGAGCTGGGGCAAATGATGGGGCTTCTGGTTTGCTCCACAAATGTCTATCCCTGGTGGTTAATGGGTGTTGACTTTTTATTCAAAGACACAAATTTTAGACCGTTTCTTTTTCCTTCTGGAGTCCTACATTTTATTTTATGACACAAAGGTTAAGGAAAAAATAATTTATAGAGTATGGTTACTGTTTTGCACATAGCCCCCTCCCCATCTTCCCACTGAGCACCCGGAACAACCAGCAGCCCCAGGACCCCCAGCAGGGGTGACCTCACTTCTAGGTGTGCGTGCAGCTTACATCAGCAGAGGCAATATGCAGATCTACTCCTTGACTCTTGGAAAAACCTGATAGGACACAGCTGAGGGGAAGCCTTCCCCGCCGTCTGCAGGCTCCTGGCCATCAGTGTAGAGGGAGCGGGTCCTCACCTCTCCCACAGGCACGTTCACAGCCACAACCTCCTCTCTGCATGGGGAGTTCATGGCCCTTTCCCTGAACACGATGACGTGGATCTCGCCAAAGGTGGAGAAAACACCATTCCTGCCCCCCATCATCTTTCGCTATAGAGCAACTGGAGTACGTTCCACCCACACACAGGACAGGGAGCTGACAACCAAGGAGGGGAGGATCAATACTCCAGCTTTCTCTACTTGTAATAAGTTCTCCCCATTGGCATAATCTTGTTCATAGTCTCAAAATTATTTAAACTTCTACTATATCTTTAGTGGCATATTTATCTATCATAATATTATTTTATTCTTAATCGCCATTTCCTGTTTTATTTCTCCACCCAAAAAAAAAAAAAAAAATAGCTGCTTTTGGTTGGCTGGGCCCTCAGCAGTGGCAGCTGCCAGGTCAGCCTTGATGAGTGGCGACTCAATTGCTGTGCCCATGCAGTGTCCATCGCAGCCACCACGGCCACTTTGTGCAGGGACTCCATGAGCAAGCCCTGTGCGCTTCTTTTGCTTTACACGAAACTTGACGCAGGCTGGTGTCCAGTGAAGAAATGCCAGGTGCATGGAAAGGAGAGGAGGGTCTCAGGGCTGTGAGTGATCTGCAAAAGGAAGCTCATGGACCACCAGGGGGCGCTGCTGCGCTGCTCCAGCTACCTGGAGGTGAATGCTCAAGAGGAGCTTTGAGGTGGATAGAGATGTCATTGCTCATCCTCCAGGTTCAAAGTAAAAACCTTCCAGCCAATATTGGCCGCGCGTTCTTGTGTAGTGAGCGGGCTCAGAGGTGCTCACCGCTGCTGTCATGGTTCGTTTGCTAAACTGCATCGTCGCTGTGTAACAGAACATGGGCATTGGCAAGAACGGGCACCTGCCCTGGCCGCCACTCAGGAATGAATTTAGGTATTTCCAGAGAATGACACAGACTCTTCAGGAGAAGGTAAACAGAATCTGGTGTTATGTGTAGGAAGATCTGGTTCTCCATTCCTGAGAAGAATCGATCTTTAAAGGATAGAATTAATTTAGTTCTCAGCAGAGAACTCAAGGAACCTCCACAAGGAGCTCGTTTTCTTACCAGAAGTCTGGATGATATCTTAAAACTTACTAAACAACCAGAATTAGCAAATAAAGTAGAGATGATTTGGATAGTTGGTGGCAGTTCTGTTTATAAGGAAGCCATGAATCACCCAGGCCATCTTAAACTATTTGTGGCAAGGATCATGCGGGACTTTGAAAGTGACACGTTTTTTTCCAGAAATTGATTTGGAAAAATATAGACTTCTGCCAGAATACCCAAGTGTTCTCTCTGATGTCCAGGAGGAAAAAGACATTAAGCTCAAATTTGAAGTATATGAGAAGAATGATTAATATGAAGGGATTTTCTGGTTTATTTTAAGTTGTTTCCCCTCCCTCTGAAAAAAATTATGTATTTTCACATGAGAAGAAAAAGACTTTTGTTGACTTTGGATCTATGAATAATTATTTCTAAGCAATGTGTTTTTATCCCGCACTAATCTTGAATATATCAGACACCATTTATGAAACATTCTTGCTATAACTAAGTGCCTCTCCAAGACCCCAACTGAGTCCCCGCACCTGCTACAGTGAGCTGCCATTCCACACCCATCACATGTGGCACTCTAGCCAGTCCTTGACATTGTCAGGCTTTTCAATTGTCAGTAGTATTTATTAAAGTTGAAGATGCACATACCTTCCAACTGAGCAGTTTCACTAGTGGGAAATATGGAAATCTTCCTACGTGTATATCTAGAGGTTTGTAGACAAATGTTGCAGCCCTGTTTGTAACGGTGAAAAATTGAAAGCAACCTGGAAGTCCAGTGATGGGAAAATGAATATATTTCGGTCTTTTGGGGAACACAAAGCAGGCTCCATGACTGAAATTTCAGTGAAAGCAGTTTATTTGCTAGGTCTTACCAGAAATCATCAATTGAGGTATGGAGAAATGGAACTGAGAAGGCAAGAAAACCAGTTTAAAGTCAGTGAGCAGGTTCTCACTGGTAACAAGCTCCATATTGCTGAGATACAGGGAAACGGAGGGGAAAAAGCTGGAGTATTGATCTCCACTCCTTGGTTGTCAGCTCCCTGTCCTGTGTGTGGGTGGAACGTACATCAGCTGCTCTATAGCAAGTCCCAGGTGTTTGCAGTAAGAAGCTGCTGGCATGCACAAGAACAGTGGATGCCACACACTTAAAGCAATTCCTTGTTTAAGTATATAACCGCTTCATATCTTTTTTTTTTTTTTGGCAGAGTTTCACTCTTGTTACCTAGATGGAGTGCAATCGCGCAACCTCAGCTCACTGCAACCTCTGACTTCCCGGGTTCAAGCAATTCTCCTGCCTCAGGCTCCCAAGTAGCTGGGACTACAGGCGTGCACCACGACACCAGCTAATTTTGTGTTTTTGGTGGAGACGAAGTTTCACCATGTTGGTCAGGCTGGTCTCGAACTCCTGACCTCAAGTGATACGCCCGCCTCGGCCTCCCAAAGTGCTGGGATTACAGGCGTGAGCCACCACACCTGGCAGATCTTTATTCTTTTTATGTAGTAAAATGTATAAAGCCACACATGGTTTATTTGAAATATTTTATGATTTAAAAAAATACAGAAGCAGGAAAACCAATTCTAAGTTCAAGTGAGGGATCGTGGTAGTTTGAACCAGAAGGTTGCATGTAGTAAGACACTGTGATTTAAGATATATTTTAAGGTTGGAAATAGCAGGATATTCTGATGGAGTTTGACTTTGGTTTTGGGCCTATTGAGTTTGAGATGCCTTTGAGAAATGAAGGAAGAAGAGAGAGTATAAAAGAAAAGCTGGCCAGGCACAGTGGCTCACGCCTGTAACACATTGGCTCAGCATTTTGGGAGGCAGAGACAGGCAGATCCCTTGAGACCAGTTTGGGCAACATGGTGAAGCCCCATCTCTACAAAAAATACAAAAGTTGGCTGGGCACTGTGGCGCCCACCTGTAGTCCCATCTGCTCAGGGGCTGAGGTGGATGAACTGAGCCCGCGCGGTCACGGCTGCAGGGAGTTGTGATTGCGCCACTGCACTCCAGCCTGGGTGACAGAAGAGACCCTGTCTCGAAAAAGAAGCTGGATACAATGGAAGCATGCCTTCAGAATTCTAGAAAGAAAGTGATTTTCAACGGATAAATCTATATTCAGCCAAATAATCAAGGGTGAAGGTAAAATAATACACTTTTAGACAAGCAAAGTCTCAGGGGTTACCTCCATGGACCCTTTCTTGGGAAGCTATTGGAGAAAATACTCCAGCAAAATGAAGGAGGAGACAAACCAAAGAATGACATGGATCCAGCAAATAGGATCCAACACAGGACACATTCCAGCTGTGGAGCTGGCTTAAAACAAAACAAAACAAAACAAAACAAAACAAAAAAACCAGTAAAAACATTAATAGGTTAGCTGGGTGGAATGGCTCATGCCTGCAGTCCCAGCTACTCAGGAGGCTAAAAGCAAGAGGTTGGCTTGAGTCCAACATTTCCAGACCAGACTGGCCACCATAGTGAGATTCCCTTCTCTTAAAAATAATAATAGGTTATTGCCAGATTTGGGGCATTTGGAAAGAAGTTCATTGAAGATAAAGCAAAAGTGAAAAAAACAAGGGGGAAGGGTGGTTAGGCAATCATTAATTCTAGGGCAGAAGGAAGTACAGGAGAGGAAGTAAGAGCACAGTACCCTGTTTTTCTCAACAATGAGCAACATGTACTTAGTCATAATGATGTGGTGACTGCTTAGCCCCTAACTCTGGTAACTACTTTGGGACAATACGGGAGGAAAAGTAAAGATAGTGATGGTGTAAGAGCTAAATCCTCATCTGTCATTCAAGAAATCACTATAAAATATATAAAATAATGAAGAAATGACTAAGTAGTTATGTGAGGAGAAAGAAGACATTGCTAAAAGAGTTAAAAGTCATTGCTTTGAAAGATTAGGAGGGACGGGGCAGGGAACTGTTAGGATGCATTATAAACAGAAGAGGCTTTTAAATATTACATGTATTAATATATGCACCTGAAGGGGTGACCTGCCCCTCCACACCTGTGGGCGTTTCTCGTTAGGTGGAATGAGAGACTTGAGAAAAGAAATGAGACACAGAGACAAAGTATAGAGAAAGAAAAAGTGGGCCCAGGGGACCAGTGCTCAGCATACAGAGGACCCACCTCTGAGTTCTCTGAGTTCCCTTAGTATTTATTGATAATTATCTTTACCATCTTAAAGATAAGGGAGTAGTAGGACAATAGGATCATTTTAGGGAGAAAATTAGCAGTAAGACATATGGATAAAGATCTCTGTGACCTGAATAAGTTCAAAGGAAAATGCTGTGCCTTGATACGCATATGCAAACATCTCCATAAACCTTTTAGCAGCATTGCGCCAGCAAGTCCCGCCAGCAAGTCCCACCTTATGCCATAAGGTGGTTTTCTCCTATCTCAGTAAACAGAGCATAAAATCGGGTCTCACACCGAGATGTTCCATTGCCCAGGGACGGGCAGGATTTTTAACCAGCAAGCTGCCTTCAGGCACTTGTTTAACAAAGACACATCCTGCACAGCCCAAAATCCATTAAACCTTGAGTCACCAGAGCACATGTCTCTTGCAAGGACAAGGTTGGGGGTAGGGTCACAGATTAACAGCATCTCAAATACAGAACAAAATGGAGTCTCTTATGTCTACTTCTTTCTATATAGACACAATAACAGGCTGATCTCTCTTTCTTTTCCCCACATGCACCCACTTGAAAAACTGAAAAAATAATGATTTGGAAAAACCCATGAAGGCAACTACCAGAAGGAAAAACTGAGAGAATGAAAAGTGCTTGCCTCTGGAAAGAACAAATGGCAGGACTGTTGCTTTCATTGTAAGACTTTTACAGCCATTTGATTTGACTTAACCATTTTCATCTATTTCTTTAATAAAACAACTCTATCATAATAAAAAGTTACATTCATTCATAGAAAACAAACAAACAAACAAAAACCTTTCCTGCCCAGCCCATCTCATTCTCCCTGAATCCTCAGCGCTAATGAGGACTGTCTCCTTCTTGCCTCCCTGGACTGGACTTTTTACCACTGGAAAGTGGATGTGATTTCTAGTTTCTGCATGTCCTGGTTTATTGTGCTGTCAGTAAGATAAAATCAAAATACATATTGAATAAGTAATAAATAAAACAATCCATAGTGAGCAAAGGTTTACAATGTATTTTTCTGAGTCAATATCTCACTCTGTGGCCTGGGCTGGAGACCAGTGGTGTGATCATAGCTCACTGCAGCCTTGAACCCATAAGCTCAAGGGATCTTCCCATCTCAGCCTTCCCAATACCTGCGAATACAAGCGCCCACCACTAGGCCCAGCTAAGTTTATATATTTTTGTATCTTTTAGTGATGAGGGTCTCACAGTGTTGTCCAAGCTGGTCCACAACTTCTGATCTCAAGCAATTCTCTTGCCTTAGCATCCTGAACTGCTGGGATTACAGGCGTGAGCTGTCATGCCTAGCTGGTAATATACTGACACCATCAAGGTTTCCTTCTCCAAGTGTGGACACAGCAGCAGACGCCCCTCATCTCTTGGGTCAGGACACTGGGTAGAGTGGAATAGCAGGACAACAAAGTCACTGCAGAAAGTGCCCATGTGGAAGAGGTCCAGCAGGGAGGGCCAGCTGACCCAGGGCCACCGTATTTAGGGATAACTCCTCTTTCTGGGCAGGACGGTTCTGTGATTACTTTTGTATTCACAACAGTTCTGAAATCTTAGGATGATGAGACTCAAGTCTGGCTGGGATTTGTTTTCAAAAAACCATCTCCAAGATTTGTTGATCTTTTGAATGGTTTTCAGTGTTGCAACTTCCTTCAGCACTTAACTCATTCTTAACATTTCAGTCTACTTTCAGTTAATAATGTACTAGTACCCGTAAATATAAAAATATTGTAATCATTTATCCTCTATAAAATGTCCATCTTTTATGGTATAAATATTATATGGAATATAGCTACATAGGTTGTAAGTCCCACAATAAAAAACTTTTTCTTATCTTTAAACAGTTCTATGTATATAAAGTAAGAATAAATGAGGGGAGCAAGATAGCCTTTTGCTCAGTATTTACCATTTTTGATCATCTTCATCTTTTCTGAT
>NC_037671.1:33360074-33377381 GCF_003255815.1 Theropithecus gelada
CTCACAGCCTTCTCCACCCCCACCTGCAACAGACTCAACACAGCGAACATGCAGATTCTGGAAGGTTCTTAGGTCTTTATTTGCTCTCTGAAATTCTAGGGTTTACTTATTTAATTAATCCATCAACCTCTCATAGCAGATATTTGAGAAAACAAATTTATATTCAGATTCTTATTTTCAGTAGGGAAGTAAGAAGTTGCAGCTTAGTGCCCATAAAGTTGAGACTGAGATGGAGACATCCAGCCCCACCTCTCTGGAACAGGAAAGATGACTGGGGAGGAAACACTGGTCAGCGTGGGCGCAGGGGTCATGGTGGACACAGCGGTGGGCTCTCTCCACCTCCTCACATTATGCTAACAGGGACACAGACACATTCAGATGCCTTTGCAGAAAGAGATGCCAGAGTCTCTTGAAGTCACAAAAGGGAGGCGTGAAGAAATCCTGCATCTCAGTCCCACACAAGACAGTTACCTCAGGCTACAGAAAACAACAGTCATGAACAAATTCAAGTCAGTCATGGTGAGTGATGACACTCTGAACAGCCCACCACACACTTGAAACGTCCCAATCAAAGAATCTCTATTACACAGGCCTTTACCCTCTGCCCCGCCCCCCACTCCGCCTACTCTAGACCCCAAGAATCTCACCTTTTCAAGCCGTGAGAGACTCATCAGATCCCTGGGCACTGTCACTGACTGGGGTAGAACAAAAACGGGACATGGTCAGAGCCCGCAGGAGACGTGGGACAGGAGGAATTATGGGGTGGGTGAGCTCCTCCACACTCCCACTCCCACCACTTACACGCAGCCTGAGAGTAGCTCCCTCCTTTTCCACCTGTGGGAAGAAAATGTCCTGTGAGGGGACTGGGAGGAAGCAGGGTCATGAGATCTTAGAGGAACCTCCTAGTCTTGGACCCAAAAGAAATTTCCAGAACTATGACTACAGACCCAGGGCAGGATAAGCAAACACGAGGAAAGCAGGTGTGTGTCCTGGACCAACTGCCCTCCTAAGGTCTGTCCTTAGCAGGGACTTTCCCCTGACTCGTGAATGCTGGAATCAGGACCCCAACAGCACAACCATCAAGGTGATACATCCGTCCTTCATTGTCACATGTGCTGCACAAAAGAGTAAGTGCTGGCACACAGGGCCCCAGGCTGGGTTAGCCCCTATGTGGATGCTGCTTCACAGGAATGAGACAGGGAACACTTCTACCTGGGGTTTGAAACCTCCAGCGGGACAATAAAACCCAGACCCCACCCCACACCCCTTCCCTACCTGAGCTCTTCCTCCTCCACATCACAGCAGCGACCACAGCTCCGGTGACCACAACTGCTAGGACAGCCAGGCCAGCAACGATGCCCACAATGGGGATGGTGGACTGGGAAGATGGCTCTGGGAAAGGAGGGGAAGATGAGGGGCCCTGACCCTGCTGAAGGGCTCCAGAAGGGCTCCCACTTTCCCTGAGAAGAGACATGACCCCTCATCCCCCTTCTTACCCCATCTCAGGGTGAGGGGCTCTGGCAGCCCCTCATGCTGCACATGGCACGTGTATCTCTGCTCTTCTCCAGAAGGCACCACCACAGCTCCCCACTTCTGGTAGGTTCCATCTCCTACTGGCCTGGTCTCCACAAGCTCAGTGTCCTGAGTTTGCTCCTCCCCATCTCGCTGCCAGGTCAGTGTGATCTCCGCAGGGTAGAAGCCCAGGGCCCAGCACCTCAGGGTGGCCTCATGGTCAGAGACGGGGTGGTGGGTCACATGTGTCTTTGGAGGTTCTGATGGGAAGAGTCAGAAAATTCAGGCGCTTTGCATCTCTCATGGGACACTCCAGCAGCACCCATGTGAACATCCTGAGAACGGACAGGACACCTGGGGTGGGGAAGGGAGCACGGAATCCAGACACCAGCCCGGACACAGGCATCTGGGATAATCTCCTATTCCTTGGAGAGTTCTAGTCTCTGAGGGAGGAACAGCGACTTCTGGTCCTGACCTGAGTGGAGGCCGAGGGACTCAGAAAAGCTGGAATCAGACCTTCAAACGCATTGAGTGTGAGGCAGAGAACAAGGCCTGAGAGAAAAATTCACGGTGCCCAAAGTTGCTGCAGGAGTCCAAGGGGACCCCGATCAGTATTCCAGGGACTGTCTTCCCCTCCATGTCCTCAGAGACGTCATCCCTTAATTGTCCTAGAGAGCAGAGGGGGCCCTCAGAGGAAATCAGGGAAACTCATGCCATTCTCCATTCAAGGGAGGGCGACATTCTAGCGCTGATCCCATTTTCCTCTCCTCCTCATGGGAGGCCATCCTGGGCGATCTAGAGGTGATGGGGAAGGCTCCCCACTGCCCCTGGTACCCGCGCGCTGCAGCGTCTCCTTCCCGTTCTCCAGGTGTCTGCGGAGCCACTCCACGCACGTCCCCTCCAGGTGGGCTCTCCACTGCTCTGCCTCGCGGGCCGCCTCCCACTTGCGCTGGGTGTTCTGAGCCGCCATGTCCCCTGCGGTCCAGGAGCGCAGGTCCTCGTTCAGGGCGATGTAATCCTTGCCGTCGTAGGCGAATTGGTGATAACCGCGGAGGAGGCGCCCGTCGGGTCCCAGGTCGCAGCCGAACATCCACTGGAGGGTGTGAGACCCTGGCCCCGCCCCCGCGGTCAGCCCCACCCACGGAGCCCCGCCCCGGCCCGACCACCCTGCGCGCACTTTGGCCTCAACTGAAAAAGAAACCGGGTAAAGGCTCCTGGGGCTCTCCCCGGTCGAGGGTCTGGGCGGGGCCCGCGGCCTCGAGGCGGATCTCGGACCAGGAGACTCGGGGAGACCCGGGCCGTCCGTGGGGATGGGGAAGGGTCGTGACCTGCGCCCCGGGCCGGGGCCACTCACCGGCCTGGCTCTGGTTGTAGTAGCGGAGCAGGGTCCGCAGGCCCACTCGGAAAGTCTGTGCAGCCTCCTTGGCTTTCCGTGTCTGCTCTTCCCAATACTCCGGCCCCTCCTGCTCCGCCCACCGCGCCCGCGGCTCCATCCTCGGACTCGCGGCGTCGCTGTCGAACCGCAGGAACTGCGTGTCGTCCACGTAGCCCACGGAGATGAAGCGGGGCTCCCCGCGGCCGGGCCGGGACACGGAGGTGCTGAAATACCTCAAGGAGTGCGAGCCTGGGGGCGAGGAGAGGCTGAGACCCGCCCGACCCTCCTCCCCGCGCGGCTCCCCGGGTCCTGCGCCCCCGCCTGCGGTCCCCTCGCTCCTCCCCGCAGAGGCCGTTTCCCTCCCGGCCCCGCACTCACCGGCCCAGGTCTCGGTCAGGGCCAGGGCCCCCGAGAGCAGCAGGAGGAGGGTTCGGGGCGCCATGACCGCATCTCGGCGTCTGAGGAGACTCTAGAGTCCGGGTGGGCGCGTGGGGACTGTAGAACTGAGACCGCGGCGACGCTGATTGGCTTCTCTAGACATCCGACACCCAATGAGAGTGGGAACTGGGGACGGGTCACGAGTATCCTGGAAGGAGGACCCGACACAGGTTGGGAGAAGTGAGACTAGGGGAGTGGGCATCCCCAACCCAGTACTTCCCCCAATGCAGATAAGGCCCGAGGCCCTGAGAGCCACGCCCAGGACCTGGGACTTCGTCCTGATCCCTCTCCTACACCAAGCCTCTTTGTCACACTGTCTGCCTGAGTCCTGGACAAGGATCTGTCTGTGGAAACCAGGGAGAGACCCCCAGGCTGCACCCAGCCCCTTCCCCTTCCCTACTCGTCCTGGAATCCCCGACCCTGAACTGGACTCCCTGCCTCCGACTCCATTCCTCTCCCCTTGGACCTTTGTGCAGGGAAACTGACCACGGGGAACTTGATGCCAGAGAGTGAGCTCGCCCTGGGAATGGAGGTGTAGAGACCGGGGTTTTCTCTCTAAACCTGGTGAAGTTTTGTCTGAAGCCACCACATAGAGATTCTCATAGAGACCAGTTTCCTTTTTGTTTATTAATACAGTAGGTAGCACAGTATTGGTAATCCCTGAATGATTAGAATTCCAATCTGTAAAAGACCTGTGTCAAAACAGCATTACAATTAAACCCTCAAAGCTCCTAAGTTTTACTTTCCCAGACTATGGATCTGTGACTCTGAGTTGTTGCATTTAAAATTATCTTCATTCCCTAGCCCGAGTTTCCCTGCGTGAGTCCAGAACATCTCCTGAATACAAAGAAGCAGAGTTTGTTACTGTCTATTGCGACCGGGAGCCTGTAGTCATCACCTCAAAGTTGCGAGTGCTCCATGCAGACCCAATGCTCTTCACGGACGCTCAAACACTGCCTGTTTTCCTGAACTATGCACATCTAAGCAGTGTGCATATTTTATCTGGACACTAAATGAGTTTAGCAACTACTAAACTACTAATACTAAATGAGTTTAGCACATTAGTAGGCTACAAGATCAAAACACAAAAATTGAATGTGCTTCTATAGAGTATCAATGCATTAATACAAATGTTATTAAAAAATCCAACTTACAACAGCATTAAAAAGAATGAAGTCAGAACAAAATTGAGGGCCCAGCAATACTCTTCACTTTTATAGTTAATTGGTTTTTGAAAACGGTGCTAATATAATTCAGTGGGGGAAGAAATTATCTTTTCGTCAAGTGGTGCTGAGACAACAGGCTATCCATATGCAAAAGAATAAAGCTGGATCCCTACTTCACACTACATATAAAAATTACCTCAACGTGTATCAAAGACCTAAATGTGAGACTTAACACTAGAAAACTCTTAGAAGAAAACATAGGTATATATCTTCATGACTTTGGATTAGGTAAAAATAACTGATCTTAAATTATACCAAAGGCACAAGCAAAAAGAGGAAATAAAATATAAATCAAACATCATCAAAATTAAAAATGTGTGAGTCTAAGGACACCACCAAGAAAGTGAAAAGAAAATCATCGAATGGGAGAAAATTTTTGCAAATCTTACATCTGGCAAGGAAAGGACTTGTATTTAGAATATATAAAGAATGGTTGTAACTCAATATAATAATATTAGTAATAATAAGATAATGATATACAATAAATAAAATAATAATAAGATAAATAATATACAAAAGGCTCATAAGCACATAGAAACATGTTCAACATCATTAACCATCAGCGAAATGCACATAAACCCAAAAATGAGATACTGTTTCCCACCCACTGGAATGGCCATAATTGAAAAGGTAATAATTAGTGTTGATGAGAATGTGGAGATACTAGAACACTCACACTTTGCTGGTGGGGATTTAAGAGACATAGCCCCTTCAGAAAGCAGGCTATCAGTAGCTCAAATTGTTGAACATTAAGTTATTACATGAACCAGCAATCCTCTCCTATGTATACCGTATACCCAAGAGAAATGAAAACATAAGTTCACATGAAAACTTATATACCATGTTTGTAGCAGCATTATTCATCATAATCCAAATGAGAAGGACCAAAATGTTGCCAACTAATAAATAAATTGTGATATATCCATACAATGGAATAGAATTAAGCAATGAAAAAGATGTTAAGTACTGATACAAGCTACGACTCATTCCAACTTTGAATACGTTCCGGTAAGTAAAAGAAGACAGACACAAACGGCCACATGTTGTATAATTTCATTACATAAAATGTTCAGAATAGGTAAATCTGTAGAGCTAAAACATAGATTGGTAGTTTCTTAGGCCTGGGCTTTGGATATGGATTTTTCTGCAGGGCTGGGAGGAGATAAAAGGATCTGTAATTGATTGTGGTACTGGAGGCACAACTGTGAATATTCTAAAAACCACCGAATTGTGTATTTTGAATGTGTGGACTTTATACTATTTAAGTTATATCACCAGTTGTCTGGAAAATGATTAAATTACATATAAAATTTACAGTCATTGCAGTTCAACAAAAGCTACCAGATAAAAACACTCAGTATGGTTTGCATGCAAGTGAAGAAAGTAGACATGCAGAGAGAAGGCTGATACAATAGTAATCACCTTAGTAAAGTGGGTTTGGATTTAGTGACAGGAGAGATTTAAAAGTATATTTATGTATATTTTGATTGTTTCATTTCCCATTGTGAGCATGAATTATTTTTACACTAAAAATTTAAAAATAAAATGTTAAAAATCTTGAAAGCTCTGCAGTCAAATAAACATAGTAACAAATGATAAAGAGCTGTCTGGAATGTCTTCCTAGAGAACTGGTTGAAGCACATGCATGTAAAAGGGAGGCAATGTATGTATGTATGTATTTGAGATGGAGTCTCACTCTGGCGCCCAGCTAATTTTTGTATTTTTAGTAGAGACAGGGTTTCACCGTGTTGGCCAGGCTGGTCTCAAAACTTCCGACCTCAAGTGATCTGCCCGTGTAGGCCTCCCAAAGTGCTGGGATACAGGCTTGAGCCACCAAGCCCGGCCACAACTTCTCTTTTAAAAGGATCTCTGACTGCTGTGCTGAGAACAGAATTGAGAGGTGAGGGACGAGGGAGGCAGAAGGGAAAACAGTAGGAAGCGAGTGCAGTATTCCAGGCTGGAGATGTCAGTGACCTTGACAGGGGTGTGAGCAGGGGAAAGAGTGGGACGTCAGGGGATTCTGGATGCATTTGAAGATGGACTCACAGCATTTGCCAATGGATTGTATCTGTGGTGTGAGAAAGATGAAACAAGTACACCCATAGTTGTAAAAAGAGTGAGTAGAAAGGTGGAGCTGCTGTCAGTGGAGATGGGGAGACTCTGGCAGGAGCATACTGAGGAGGGGGCATCACAGGCACTCAGTGGAGGAGATGTCTACTAGGAATGCAGGTGAGGGAGCTGGGGTGGAATTTGGACAGACAACTCCAGAGTTTAGAGGAAAGGAGAAATAGAGCAGGCTGGAGAAATAGATTTAGGAGGTCACACTATATTAATGATACTTAAAACCTCAAGAATGGACGAAGCACCAAGGGAATGGTTGACTGTGGAAAAGAATGAGCACAAGGACTGAACCCTGGACCTCCAGTTTAAGGGATCTGATCAGAGCACACCCAGAGCAGACTGCATAGTTCTGACCCCAAGTCTAGGGAACACTTAGACAAGGAACTCCCATATGCACAGGGATCATCTGAACGTGGTGCTGAGATCCAGGAATTCTGGAGTCAAACAAGAGATTCTGGATTTATGACAAGGCTGGAGCTCATGCTGCCGGTCTCCAGATCAAAAACACCAGGATCCCACATGTCTGAGCATCAGCCTTGCCTATAGGGCTTGTTATATAAGTGATTCCTTGGTCTTCTGCATAATTTCCTGAGACTGGGGTTCTGGGGAGTGGCCTGAGTATTTTCTAAGCTCCCACCAGCAATCCTGTTGCTCAGCCAGATCGGGAACCACTGAGATCAGACATCAGAGAGTGCCCAGGGTAGGTGGGTGGGGTGGGTTTTCAAACCCTGTTTAAAAGAGAATTTTTCTCACAGAAAGAAAAGGGAGGATGTGTATCATCAGTTATGATATGTGACATTCCCTGTTGTTCTCTCCACCATGGGGTGGAGGCCAGGTAGAGAATTCAGGATGTGGCTCTTGCACATGGAACACCTGTGAATGCCGCTCTCTGACACCCGCCCACAGACTCATTTCCCGCTCACTTCTTGGAGGAAACCATGGAAACCAAATTTCTCTAATTTACACATACAGTAGCATACATGGTATTGGGAGCTAATTTTATTGTGGGGATGGCCACAGAAGCAGGCTGGAAACTACACATCCAGGAACAGAATCCATAGCCCACCCTGGATCAGGTCTCTCCTAGGAAGAACTGCCCCTACTGCTGAGCACAGATGCCACTGCTCACACCTCTGACACCCTGGTGCTGGACACTGGACACTGAGGCCAGGACAGATGTCACTGCTGCACCTGGAAACTGGACATCACTACTGTCACTCAGCCATCTTTACTAAAATGTGTTCTGCACAGTCCCAGCCTTTCTGTGTCACCTCATTCTGGCTCAGAGGCTGGCAGTGATACAGGAGTTAAGAAAAAATTATTTAGGCAGATAGTGAGGGTACAGAAGTCCTCAGTAAGGTTTTCCTTTTAATGAAATGCAGCCCCGAAGTCATTTTCTTTTCTAACAAAGAGCAGCCTGTAAAATTACTACATCTAATAAAAGAGATAGACTCCAGTATAATAGTGGAGACTTCAACATCCAACCCTCAGCATTAGACAGATCATCTACACAGAAATCAAGAAGAAACATTGGATTTAAACTTTAGACCTAATAAAGCTAACAGACATTTACAGAGCATTCTATCTAACACTACAGAATATGCTACACTCTTTCCATAAACATATGGAACATTGTCTGGGAGAGAGCCTATGTTAAGCCACAAAAAAGTCTCAACAAATTTTCAAAAGTTGAAACCATATCAAATATCTTCTCCAGTCACAATGGAATAAAACTAGAAATATACACCAAGAGAAACTTTGGCAACTAGACAAATACGTGGAAATTAAACAACATGCTCCTGAATAACCATTGAGTCAGTAGAGAAATTAAAATGGAAATCAGAAAGTTTCTTGAAGCAAATGAAAATGGAAACACAACATACCAAAACCTGTGGGATACAGTTAAACAGGGCTAGAAGGGACGTTTATAGCAATAAATGCCTACCTTAGAAAAGTAAAAACACTACAAACTAACAATATAACAATGAACCTCAAGGAACTAGAAAAGCAACAACAAACCACATCCAAAATTAGCAGAAAAAATAATAAAAATCAGAACAGAACTAAATAAAAGACTTCTAAAAACCATGTAAATCATCAACCAAGTGAAAAGATCGTTCTACAAAAAGATAAACAAAAGTGATAAACCACTAGCTAGACAAACCTAGAAAAAAAGAGAGAAGACTCAGACAAAATCAGAAAAAAAAAAAAGAGAAACATTACAACTGATACCGCAAAAATACAAAAGATTATCAAAGACTATTATGAATAATTCTGTACTGACAAATTGGAAAACCTGGAGGATATGGATAAATTCCTGGAAACATACAACCTAGCAAGACTAAATTAGGAAGAATAGAAAACCTGAAGCCCTGACATCCATGAACCGTTCTCACAGCAGGTCCAGTGGGCCCCTGACCACCCTGTGATTATTTCCTCAGCGCTGGTTTGCATAATTGAAATAGACCTGCTCAGCAACAGGCAGAATCCGCAGTTCACTTCCTTTTGTACCTTTTATTTTCAGTTCAGGGGTACAGGTACAGGCTGTTATATAGGTAAACTTGTGTTGTAGGAGTTTGTTGCACAGATTAATCACCCAGTTTTTAAGCTTAGTACCCATTAATTATTTTTCCTGATCCTCTCCCTCCTTCCACCCTCCACCTTCTGAAAGGCCCCAGCGTGTGTTGTTCTCCTGTCTGTCTCCATGCGTTCTCATCATTTAGCTCCCACTTATAAGTAAGAACATGCAGTATTTGCTTCTCTGTCCCTGCATCAGTTTGCTAAGGATAATGACTTCCAGCTCCATCCATGTCCTGCAAAGGAAATGATCTCATTCCTTTTTCTGCTGCTTAGTATTCCATGGTATATGTGTACCACATTGTCTTTATTCGGTCTATCATTGATGGGCATTTAAGTTGAGTCCACGTCTTTGCTATTGTGAATGTTGCTGCAATGAGCATATGTGTGCATATGTCTTCATAATAGAATGATTTGTATTCCTTTGGGTATAATGGTATTTCTGTCTTTAGGTCTTTGAGAAATCACCACACAGTCTTCCACAATGGCTGACCTAATTTGCACTCTCACCAATAGTGTATAAATGTTCCTTTTTCTCCAAAACCTTGCCAGCATCTTTAATTTTTTGACTTTTTAATAATCGCCATTCTGCCTGGTGTGAGATGTTATCTCATTGTGGTTTTGGTTTGCATTTCTCTAATGATCAGTGATGTTGAGCTTTTTTTCATATGTTTGTTGGCTGCATGTATGTCTTCTTTTGAGAAGCATCTGTTTATACGCTTTGCCCACTTTTTAAAGGGGTTGTTTTGTTTTTTCTTGTAAATTTGTTTGAGTTCCTTATAGATGCTAGATATTAGACCTTTGTCCAATGCATAGCTCGCAAAAAATTTTCCTCATGCTGTAAGTTGTCTGTTTACTCTGTTGATAATTTCTTTTGCTGTGCAGAAGCTCTTTAGTTTAATTAGATCCCATTTGTCAATTTTTGTTTTTGTTACACTTGCTTTTGTCACCTTTGTCATAAAATCGTTGCCCATGCCTATGTCCTGAATGGTATTGCCTACCTTGTCTTCCAGGGTTTTTATAGCTTTGGGTTTTACATTTAAGTCTTTAATCCATGTTGAGGTGATTTTTGTATATGTTGTAAGGAAGGGGTTCAGTTTAAATCTTCTGCATATGGCTAGCCAGTTATCCCAGCACCATTTATAAATAGGGAATCCTTTCCCCATTGCTTGTTTTTGTCAGGTTTGTCCAAGATCATAGTTGTAGGTGTGTGGTCTTATTTCTGGATTCTCTATTCTGTTCCATTGGTCTATGTGTCTGTTTTTGTACCAGTACCATGCCGTTTTGGTTACAGTAGTCCTGAAGTATAGTTGAAATCAGGTACTGGATACCTCCAGTTTTGTTCCTTTTGCCTAGGATTGCCTTGGCTATTTGGGCTCTTTTTTGGTCCTATGCGCATTTTAAAATATTTTTTCGAGTTCTGTGAAGAATGTCAATGGTAGTTTGATAGGAATAGCATTGAATCTGTACTTTACACTGGGAAGTATGGCCATTTTCACTATACTGATTTTTCCTATCCATAAGCACAGGAAATTTTTTCATTTGTTTGCATCATCTCTGATTTCTTTGAACAGTGGTTTGTAGTTCTCCTGTAGAGATCTTTTACCTCCTAAGTTAGCTGTATTCCTAGGTATTTTATTCTTTTTGTGGCATTTGTGAATGGGAGTTCATTCCTGATTTGGCTCTTGGCTTATCTGTTGTTGGTGTGTAGAAATGCTAGTAATTTTTGCACATTGATTTTGTATCCTGAGACTTTGCTGATGTTGTTTATCAGGTTAAGAAGCTTTTGGGCTGAGCCTATTCACCTGTCAATCATCTGGTCCTGGGCTTTTTTGTGGTTTGTAGGCTGTTTATTACTGCCTTAAGTTCAGAACTCGTTATTTGTTCAGGGATTGAATTTCTTCTTGGTTCAGTCTTGGGGGCAGTATATATGTCCAGGAATTGATCCATTTCTTCTAGATTTTCTCATTTACGTGCATAGAAATATTCATAATATTTTCTGGTAGTTGCTTATATTTCTGTGGGGTCAGTGGTAATGTTTTTATTGTTTCTGATTGCGTTTATTTGAATTTTCTTCCTTTTCTTCTTTATTAGTCTAGCTAGTGGTCTATATATTTTCGTAATTTTTTTAGAAACCTCCTGACTTCATTGATCTTTTGAATGCTTTTGCGTGTTTCTGTCTCCTTCAGGAGACAATACCCTTGTTAATTTTTTTTGGTGGTTGTTGTTATTTCTTGTCCTCTGCTAGCTTAGGGATGTGTTTGCTCTTTGTTCTCAGGTTCTCTTAGATGTGATTTTAGGTTCTTAACTTGAGATCTTTCTAACTTTTTGATGTGGGCATTTACAGCTATAAATTTCCCTCTTAACACTCCCTTAGCTGTTTCCCAGAGATTCTGGTACATTGTATCTTTGTTCTTATTAGTTTCAAAGAACTTCTTGATCTCTGCCTTAATTTCATTATTTACCCAAAAGTCATTTAAGAACAGGTTATTCAATTTCTCTTTAATTGTATAGTTGAGTGAATTTCTTATTCTTGATTTTGAATTTGATTGCACTGTGGTCCAAGAGACTATTACGATTTCAGTTCTTTTGCATTTGCTGAGGAGTGTTTTACTTCCAATCATGTGATCGATTTTGGAGTAAGTGCCATGTGGCAATGAGAAAAATGTGTATTCTGTTGTTTTGGGGTGGAGAGTTCTGTAGATATCTATCAGGTCCATTTGATCCAGGACTGAGTTCAGGGCCTGAATACCTTTGTTAATTTTCTGTCTTGATGATCTGTCTGATATTGTCAGTGGGGAATTCAAGTCTTCCATTATTATTGTGTGAGATTCTAAGTCTCTTTGGAGGTCTCCAAGAACTCACTTATGAATCTGTGTGCTCCTGTATTGGGTGCATATATATTTAGGATAGTTAGATCTCCTTGTTGAATTAAACCCTTTACCCATACATAATGCCCCTTTTTAAAAATCTTTTTTCATCTTTGTTGGTTTAAAGTCTGTTTTGTCAGAAACTAAGATTACAACTCTGACTTTTTTCTGCTTTCTATTTGCTTGGTAAATTTTCCTTCATCCCTTTATTTTGAGCCTATGTGTGTCATTGCATGTGAGATGAGTGTATTGGAGTCAGCGTACTGATAGGTCTTGGTTCTTTATCCAGCTTGCCCATCCGTGTCTTTTAAATGGGGCATTTAGCTTATTTACATTAAAGTTAGTCTTGATATGTATGGATTTGATCCTCTCATCATGATGTTAGCTGGTTACTTTGCAGACTTGCTTATGTGGTTACTTTATTGGGTCACTAGTCTGTGTATTTCAGTGTGTTTTTGTAGTGGCTGGTAACTGTCTTTCCTTTCCATGTTTAGTGCTTCTTTTAGGAATTCTTGTAATGCAAGTCTGGTGGTAATGAATTCCCATGGCATTTGTTTGTCTGAAAATAATCTTATTTCTCCTCTGCTTATGAAGCTTAGTTTGGCCAGATATGAAATTTTGGGTTGGAAATTCTTTTCTTTAAGAATATTGAATATTGGCCCTCAATCTCTTCAGGCTTGTAGGGTTACCACTGAGAGGTCCACTGTTAGTCTAACTGGCTTCCCTTTGTAGGTGACCTGGCCTTTGTCTCTTGCTGCCCTTAACATTTTTTCTTTCATATCAATCTTGGAGAATCTGATGATTACTTGTCTTGGGGATGATCTTCTCATGGAGTAACTTACTTGCCACCTCTGCATTTCTGAATTTGAATATTGGCCTGTCTAACTAGACTGGGGAAGTTCTCATGGATGATATCCTGAAATGTTTTCCAAATTGGTTCCATTCTCCCCATGACAGGTATACCAATTATTTGTAGATTCAGTTTCTTTACATAATCCCATGTTTCTGGGAGGTTTTGTTAATTCCTTTTAATTCTTTTTTCTCTATTCTTATCTTCCTGTCTTATTTCAAGAAGTCAGTCTTCAAGCACTGAGATTCTTTCCTCCACTTGCCATATTCTGCTATTAATACTTGTGACTACACTATGAAATTCCTGTAGTGTGTTTTTTGGCTCTATCTGATTGGTTACATTCTTCTTTATACTGGCTATTTTGTCATTCACTCCAGCAATGTTTTATCATGATTTTTAGCTTCCTTGCATTGGATTACAGTATGCTCCTTTAGCACAGTGAACTTTATTCCTATCCATATTCTGAATTCTACTTCTGTTGTTTCAGGCGTCTCAGCCTTAGCCTGGTTCCAAACTCGTGCTGGCTTTTTGAGTTTTTAGCATTCTTGTGCTGATTCCTTCTCATGTTTGTGGGCATATCTACCTTCAATCTTTGAGGTTGCTGACCTTTGAATGGGTTTTGTTTTTCTCTTCTTTTGTTTTCTCATTTAACAATCTGGCCACTTTTCTGTAGGGCTGCTGCAGTTTGCTGGGGGTCTGCTCCAGTCCCTAGTTGCCTCTGATTTTCCAGTACCTGGAAGTACCACCAGTGAAGGCTGTGTAACAGCCAAGATGGCAGTCTGCCCCTTCCTCTGGGAGCTCTGTCTCAGGGAGGTACAGACCTGTTGCAGGCCAAACCCACCTGTGGGAGGTGCTAGAGACCTTGGTTGTGAGGTCTTGCCCCGTCAGGAGGAACAAGATCAGGATCTAGAGGTTTACTAAAGGGAAGAATATGCCCTCAGGAGACACAGAAATGATTCCATTGAATTGGAAGCTAAGACAGTCACCCGGCCCCTTCAGTTCCTTATGCCTCTGAATCAACAGAAAAGGAAGAAAGGAAGGAGTGACTACACTGTCTGGGGTGATTGGTCCTGGTCTTCATGGGGAATTGGTCTGCTACTACACAATGGCAGCAAATAAGACTATGTCTGGAACACAGAAGATCTTTTAGAGCATCTCTTACTAATACTCTGCCATAATTAAAGTCAATAAAAACTAAAACAATCCAAGTCAGGTAGGACTACTAATGACACATACCCTTTAGGAATGAAGGTTTAAGTCATCCCAGCAGGAAAAGAAACCTAATCAGCTGAGGAACTTGCTGAAGGCCATGGGAATATGGGATGCTTAGTAAAAAAAGAAAAAAGTCTTTATAAAAGAAAAAAGTCTTTAGTTTTGGCCGGCACAGTGGCTTATGCCTGTAATCCCAGCACTTTGGGAGGCTGAGGTGGGTGGATTGCTTAAGTCTAGGAATGTGAGACCAACCTGGGCAACATGCTGAAACTCCATCTCTACTTAAAATAAATACAAAAAATTAGTCAGGCTTGGTGATGTGCTTGTAGTCCCAGCTACTTAGGAGGTTGAGGTAGGAGGATCACTTGTGCTCAGGAGGTGGAGATTGCAGTGAGCCAAGGTAATGCCACTGCACTCCAGCCTGGGCAACAGAACAAGACCCTGTCTCAAATAAATCAGTAAATAAATAAATAACCAGCTGTAACCATGTGACCTGTTATAGAAATAAAGATGGCAAACGTTATGAGTATTACCTTCTTATATTTTATAAAGATATTTATGTCTGTGTGTATGTATCTGTACGTGTATTAAGCAAATACCTTTGTTTTCATCTTTTCCTGATCGTCTTATAGTAAAACATAAGATGTGCTAATAGTTCCCTTTTATTAATGATTTTTAAACTTTTTTAAAACATGGTATTGAGGTTATAGTATATCGAAGAAAAGAGTGCATATCATGCATTCAGTTTGATTCTTTTTCTGAGGAAAGGGTTAGTGTGTTTTTAGTTGGACGCAAACTAGTTGTATCATCTTTGGCAAATGTGTGACTTTATAGTTGTTTTTATTTGGAGACTAAGTATGGTTTAAGAAAACGTTAATGGGTGCCAAGTTCACAAGCATGGACTGGGATGATGGGTCTTATGTGTCAATTTGACTAATCCATAGCACTTAGTTATTTAATCAAACACTGATTTATATGTTGATATGATGGTGTTTTGCAGTTGTGGTTAAAATCTGATGTCAGTTGATTTTATGAAAAGGAAATTACTCTCAAAAATCTGGGTGGGACTTTTTGAGTCAGTGGAAGGTCTTTGGGCAAAATATGAGGCTTCCCAGAGACGAAAAAATTCTGCCTGAGGTTGACAGTAGCAACTACAGTTTAGGTTTCCAGTCTGCCAGCCTGGTCTACAAATTTCAAACTGAAGCCTGCAACATTGTGACTTTCCAGCCTGCCAGCCTGCCGAGGTGTAATTTGTGACGTCAATAATGTAAAATGAGGGCTGGAAAAAGATGTGAAGAAGCAAGCCAAGTGTGGTGGCTTATGTCTGAAATCCCAGCACTTTGGGAGGCCAAGGCGGGCGGATTGCCTGAGCTTGGGAGTTCAAAACCAGCCTGGCCAACATGGCGAAACTCCGTCTCTACTAAAAATACAAAAAATTAGCATGGCTTGATGGCAGGCACCTGTAATCCCAGCTACTCGGGAGGCTGAGGCAGGAGAAGCACTTGAACCCAGGAGGTGGAGGTTGCAGTGAGCCGAGATCATGCCATTACACTCCAGCCTGGGCGACAGAGTGAGATTCTCTCTCTCTTAAAAAAAAAAAAAAAAAAAAAAAAGCAGGTCCGGGCGCGGTGGCTCAAGCCTGTAATCCCAGCACTTTGGGAGGCGGAGACGGGCGGATCACGAAGTCAGAAGATCGAGACCATCCTGGCTAACACAGTGAAACCCCGTCTCTACTAAAAAATACAAAAAACTAGCCAGGCGTGGTGGCAGGCGCCTGTAGTCCCAGCTACTCAGGAGGCTGAGGCAGGAGAATGGCGTAAACCCAGGAGGCAGAGCTTGCAGTGAGCTGAGATGGCGCCACTGCACTCCAGCCTGGGCGACAGAGCGAGACTCTGTCTCAAAAAAAAAAAAAAAAAATTCAAAACAAAACAAAAAAAAAGCGGAGTTCTCATATATGACTGAAGTTGGTTTCAATTCGAGATTCTTATAACTGTTTTGTTACATGTTATACCATAGTAATCACAAAGAAAACATACATAAACTATACATGAAAGAAAATGAGAAGTTATTCAAAATATATTGCTAGAAAAAAATTGACTTAACACAAAGGAAGGTTGGAATGAAGAACATGAGGGATGAAACAGCTATAAGACATGCATAAAACCAACATCAAAATTACAGAAGTAAGTCCTTCCTTATCAGTAATTACTTTAAAGGTAAGTGGATTAAACTACCCAGTCAGAACTCAGAGATTATCACAATGGATAGAATAAAAAGAATCTAACCATATACTGACTACAGGATACTCACTTTGCATCTAAGGACACATACTAGTTGAAACTGGAAGGATAGAAAAGGACATTCATGAAAATAGTAAAGAAGAATTTTTTATGATCTCTCAAAAGGTTCTATGTGTTGGCTGAGCTCAGATGATGGCCTGGGAGTTTTACATCGTTCAGGAAATGAAGCGGAATGAACCAGATGCAGGCAGGATGGTTAATAGCAGTGTCCAGAACTTACACAATCACACTTCAGCCATATTTTATTGGCTAATACATTTATCAGATCTGATCATGTTTAAGGGGGTGGAGAGACCTTACCTCCTGATGAGGGAGTGGTGGGTCAAACTAAAGAAAACCAAGTGTGATGGAAGATATTTTTGTAGCCCTTTTTGGAAAATACATGCAATCCAAAACATCCTATTGGCCAAAAAGGAAGAACACCATCACTCCTTACCCCTCCAGTGTAAGTCCTGTGATTCTATAGTATCCTGGGGAAGGATCATGTCTTAGGAAGCAGGCGTGGAGTCAAAGCTCTAAATAAAGCCCCATCTACAGTCATAATTTCACTTTATTTTGATGAAATTTTGTGTAATTTTCGATAAAGTAGGGGCTCACGAACTCTCTTCAGGGATCTCTCCGGTGGTGGGGATGACATGCTTCCTCCTCCACAGTTCAACTTTACAGATAAGTGGATCTAGGTCTCAGTTTCAGTTATTTAAAACGTCAGAGACTTGGATGCATGCAGGTCACAAAAAGGTGAAAGAATGTTCTCTTACTTTCCCTTCTCTCACTCACTGCACCCTGAACAAGAACCTGCTCTACCTTGACCTTTTGAATGGGGAGG
>NC_037671.1:33377614-33394544 GCF_003255815.1 Theropithecus gelada
TTTATCGAAAATGACACAAAATTTCATCAAAATAAAGTGAAATTATGACTGTAGATGGGGCTTTATTTAGAGCTTTGACTCCACACCTGCTTCCTAGGACATGATCCTTCCCCAGGATACTATAGAATCACAGGACTTACACTGGAGGGGTAAGGAGTGATGGTGTTCTTCCTTTTTGGCCAATAGGATGTTTTAGATTGCATGTATTTTCCAAAAAGGGCTACAAAACTATCTTCCATCACACTTGGTTTTCTTTAGTTTGACCCACCACTCCCTCATCAGGAGGTAAGGTCTCTCCACCCCCTTAAACATGATCAGATCTGATAAATGTATTAGCCAATAAAATATGGCTGAAGTGTGATTGTGTAAGTTCTGGACACTGCTATTAACCATCCTGCCTGCATCTGGTTCATTCCGCTTCATTTCCTGAACGATGTAAAACTCCCAGGCCATCATCTGAGCTCAGCCAACACATAGAACCTTTTGAGAGATCATAAAAAATTCTTCTTTACTATTTTCATGAATGTCCTTTTCTATCCTTCCAGTTTCAACTAGTATGTGTTCTTAGATGCAAAGTGAGTATCCTGTAGTCAGTATATGGTTAGATTCTTTTTATTCTATCCATTGTGATAATCTCTGAGTTCTGACTGGGTAGTTTAATCCACTTACCTTTAAAGTAATTACTGATAAGGAAGGACTTACTTCTGTAATTTTGATGTTGGTTTTATGCATGTCTTATAGCTGTTTCATCCCTCATGTTCTTCATTCCAACCTTCCTTTGTGTTAAGTCAATTTTTTTCTAGCAATATATTTTGAATAACTTCTCATTTTCTTTCATGTATAGTTTATGTATGTTTTCTTTGTGATTACTATGGTATAACATGTAACAAAACAGTTATAAGAATCTCGAATTGAAACCAACTTCAGTCATATATGAGAACTCCGCTTTTTTTTTGTTTTGTTTTGAATTTTTTTTTTTTTTTTTTGAGACAGAGTCTCGCTCTGTCGCCCAGGCTGGAGTGCAGTGGCGCCATCTCAGCTCACTGCAAGCTCTGCCTCCTGGGTTTACGCCATTCTCCTGCCTCAGCCTCCTGAGTAGCTGGGACTACAGGCGCCTGCCACCACGCCTGGCTAGTTTTTTGTATTTTTTAGTAGAGACGGGGTTTCACTGTGTTAGCCAGGATGGTCTCGATCTTCTGACTTCGTGATCCGCCCGTCTCCGCCTCCCAAAGTGCTGGGATTACAGGCTTGAGCCACCGCGCCCGGACCTGCTTTTTTTTTTTTTTTTTTTTTTTTAAGAGAGAGAGAATCTCACTCTGTCGCCCAGGCTGGAGTGTAATGGCATGATCTCGGCTCACTGCAACCTCCACCTCCTGGGTTCAAGTGCTTCTCCTGCCTCAGCCTCCCGAGTAGCTGGGATTACAGGTGCCTGCCATCAAGCCATGCTAATTTTTTGTATTTTTAGTAGAGACGGAGTTTCGCCATGTTGGCCAGGCTGGTTTTGAACTCCCAAGCTCAGGCAATCCGCCCGCCTTGGCCTCCCAAAGTGCTGGGATTTCAGACATAAGCCACCACACTTGGCTTGCTTCTTCACATCTTTTTCCAGCCCTCATTTTACATTATTGACGTCACAAATTACACCTCGGCAGGCTGGCAGGCTGGAAAGTCACAATGTTGCAGGCTTCAGTTTGAAATTTGTAGACCAGGCTGGCAGACTGGAAACCTAAACTGTAGTTGCTACTGTCAACCTCAGGCAGAATTTTTTCGTCTCTGGGAAGCCTCATATTTTGCCCAAAGACCTTCCACTGACTCAAAAAGTCCCACCCAGATTTTTGAGAGTAATTTCCTTTTCATAAAATCAACTGACATCAGATTTTAACCACAACTGCAAAACACCATCATATCAACATATAAATCAGTGTTTGATTAAATAACTAAGTGCTATGGATTAGTCAAATTGACACATAAGACCCATCATCCCAGTCCATGCTTGTGAACTTGGCACCCATTAACGTTTTCTTAAACCATACTTAGTCTCCAAATAAAAACAACTATAAAGTCACACATTTGCCAAAGATGATACAACTAGTTTGCATCCAACTAAAAACACACTAACCCTTTCCTCAGAAAAAGAATCAAACTGAATGCATGATATGCACTCTTTTCTTCGATATGCTATAACCTCAATACCATGTTTAAAAAAAGTTTAAAAATCATTAATAAAAGGGAACTATTAGCACATCTTATGTTTTATTATAAGACGATCAGGAAAAGATGAAAACAAAGGTATTTGCTTAATATATGTGCAGATACATACACACAGACATAAATATCTTTATAAAATATAAGAAGGTAATACTCATAACGTTTGCCATCTTTATTTCTATAACAGGTCACATGGTTACAGCTGATTATTTATTTACTTATTTATTTGAGACAGAGTCTTGTTCTGTTGCCCAGGCTGGAGTGCAGTGGCATTACCTTGGCTCACTGCAATCTCCACCTCCTGAGCACAAGTGATCCTCCTACCTCAACCTCCTAAGTAGCTGGGACTACAAGCACATCACCAAGCCTGACTAATTTTTTGTATTTATTTTAAGTAGAGATGGAGTTTCAGCATGTTGCCCAGGTTGGTCTCACATTCCTAGACTTAAGCAATCCACCCACCTCAGCCTCCCAAAGTGCTGGGATTACAGGCATAAGCCACTGTGCCAGCCAAAACTAATATTTATAAAGACTTTTTTCTTTTTTTACTAAGCATCCCATATTCCCATGGCCTTCAGCAAGTTCCTCAGCTGATTAGGTTTCTTTTCCTGCTTGGATGACTTAAACCTTCATTCCTAAAGGGTATCTGTCATTAGTAGTCCTACCTGACTTGGGTTGTTTTAGTTTTTATTGACTTTAATTATGGCAGAGTATTAGTAAGAGATGCTCTAAAAGATCTCCTGTACTCCAGACATAGTCTTATTTGCTGCCATTGTGTAGTAGCAGACCAATTCCCCATGATGACCAGGACCAATCACCCCAGACAGTGTAGTCACTCCTTCCTTTTCTGTTGATTCAGAAGCATAAGGAGCTGAAGGCGCCGGGTGGCTGTGTTAGCTTCCAGTTCAATGGAATCATTTCTGTGTCTCCTGAGGGCACTTTCTTCCCTTTAATAAACCTCCGGATCCTGATCTTGTTCCTCCTGACCGGGCAAGACCTCCCAACCAAGGTCTCTAGCACCTCCTACAAGTGGGTTTGGCCTGCAACAGGTCTGTACCTCCCTGAGACAGAGCTTCCAGAGGAAGGGGCAGACTGCCATCTTGGCTGTTACATAGCCTTCACTGGTGGTACTTCCAGGTACTGGAAAATCAGAGGCAACTAGGGACTGGAGCAGACCCCCAGCAAACTGCAGCAGCCCTACAGAAAAGTGGCCAGATTGTTAAAAGAGAAAACAAAAGAAGAGAAAAACTAAACCCATTCAAAGGTCAGCAACCCCAAAGATTGAAGGTAGATACGCCCACAAACATGAGAAGGAATCAGCGCAAGAATGCTGAAAACTCAAAAAGCCAGCACGGGTTTGGAACCAGGCTAAGGCTGAGTAACAGAAAGTAGAATTCAGAAGTAGAATTCAGAATATGGATAGGAATAAAGTTCACTGTGCTAAAGGAGCATACTGTAATCCAATGCAAGGAAGCTAAAAATCATGATAAAACATTGCTGGAGTGAATGACAAAATAGCCAGTATAAAGAAGAATGTAACCAATCAGATAGAGCCAAAAAACACACTACAGGAATTTTATAGTGTAGTCACAAGTATTAATAGCAGAATATGGCAAGTGGAGGAAAGAATCTCAGTACTTGAAGACTGACTTCTTGAAATAAGACAGGAAGATAAGAATAGAGAAAAAAGAATGAAAAGGAATTAATAAAACCTCCCAGAAACATGGCATTAGGTAAATAAACTGAATCTACAAATAATTGGTATACCTGTCATGGGGAGAATGGAACCAATCTGGAAAACATTTCAGGATATCATCCATGAGAACTTCCCCAGTCTAGTTAGACAGGCCAACATTCAAATTCAGAAATGCAGAGGTGGCAAGTAAGTTACTCTATGAGAAGATCATCCCCAAGACACATAATCATCAGATTCTCCAAGATTGATATGAAAGAAAAAATGTTAAGGGCAGCAAGAGACAAAGGCCAGGTCACCTACAAAGGGAAGCCAGTTAGACTAACAGTGGACCTCTCAGTGGTAACCCTACAAGCCTGAAGAGATTGAGGGCCAATATTCAATATTCTTAAAGAAAAGAATTTCCAACCCAAAATTTCATATCTGGCCAAACTAAGCTTCATAAGCAGAGGAGAAATAAGATTATTTTCAGACAAACAAATGCCATGGGAATTCATTACCACCAGACTTGCATTACAAGAATTCCTAAAAGAAGCACTAAACATGGAAAGGAAAGACAGTTACCAGCCACTACAAAAACACACTGAAATACACAGACTAGTGACCCAATAAAGTAACCACATAAGCAAGTCTGCAAAGTAACCAGCTAACATCATGATGAGAGGATCAAATCCATACATATCAAGACTAACTTTAATGTAAATAAGCTAAATGCCCCATTTAAAAGACACGGATGGGCAAGCTGGATAAAGAACCAAGACCTATCAGTACGCTGACTCCAATACACTCATCTCACATGCAATGACACACATAGGCTCAAAATAAAGGGATGAAGGAAAATTTACCAAGCAAATAGAAAGCAGAAAAAAGTCAGAGTTGTAATCTTAGTTTCTGACAAAACAGACTTTAAACCAACAAAGATGAAAAAAGATTTTTAAAAAGGGGCATTATGTATGGGTAAAGGGTTTAATTCAACAAGGAGATCTAACTATCCTAAATATATATGCACCCAATACAGGAGCACACAGATTCATAAGTGAGTTCTTGGAGACCTCCAAAGAGACTTAGAATCTCACACAATAATAATGGAAGACTTGAATTCCCCACTGACAATATCAGACAGATCATCAAGACAGAAAATTAACAAAGGTATTCAGGCCCTGAACTCAGTCCTGGATCAAATGGACCTGATAGATATCTACAGAACTCTCCACCCCAAAACAACAGAATACACATTTTTCTCATTGCCACATGGCACTTACTCCAAAATCGATCACATGATTGGAAGTAAAACACTCCTCAGCAAATGCAAAAGAACTGAAATCGTAATAGTCTCTTGGACCACAGTGCAATCAAATTCAAAATCAAGAATAAGAAATTCACTCAACTATACAATTAAAGAGAAATTGAATAACCTGTTCTTAAATGACTTTTGGGTAAATAATGAAATTAAGGCAGAGATCAAGAAGTTCTTTGAAACTAATAAGAACAAAGATACAAAGTACCAGAATCTCTGGGAAACAGCTAAGGCAGTGTTAAGAGGGAAATTTATAGCTGTAAATGCCCACATCAAAAAGTTAGAAAGATCTCAAGTTAAGAACCTAAAATCACATCTAAGAGAACCTGAGAACAAAGAGCAAACACATCCCTAAGCTAGCAGAGGACAAGAAATAACAACAACCACCAAAAAAAATTAACAAGGGTATTGTCTCCTGAAGGAGACAGAAACACGCAAAAGCATTCAAAAGATCAATGAAGTCAGGAGGTTTCTAAAAAAATTACGAAAATATATAGACCACTAGCTAGACTAATAAAGAAGAAAAGGAAGAAAATTCAAATAAACGCAATCAGAAACAATAAAAACATTACCACTGACCCCACAGAAATATAAGCAACTACCAGAAAATATTATGAATATTTCTATGCACGTAAATGAGAAAATCTAGAAGAAATGGATCAATTCCTGGACATATATACTGCCCCCAAGACTGAACCAAGAAGAAATTCAATCCCTGAACAAATAACGAGTTCTGAACTTAAGGCAGTAATAAACAGCCTACAAACCACAAAAAAGCCCAGGACCAGATGATTGACAGGTGAATAGGCTCAGCCCAAAAGCTTCTTAACCTGATAAACAACATCAGCAAAGTCTCAGGATACAAAATCAATGTGCAAAAATTACTAGCATTTCTACACACCAACAACAGATAAGCCAAGAGCCAAATCAGGAATGAACTCCCATTCACAAATGCCACAAAAAGAATAAAATACCTAGGAATACAGCTAACTTAGGAGGTAAAAGATCTCTACAGGAGAACTACAAACCACTGTTCAAAGAAATCAGAGATGATGCAAACAAATGAAAAAATTTCCTGTGCTTATGGATAGGAAAAATCAGTATAGTGAAAATGGCCATACTTCCCAGTGTAAAGTACAGATTCAATGCTATTCCTATCAAACTACCATTGACATTCTTCACAGAACTCGAAAAAATATTTTAAAATGCGCATAGGACCAAAAAAGAGCCCAAATAGCCAAGGCAATCCTAGGCAAAAGGAACAAAACTGGAGGTATCCAGTACCTGATTTCAACTATACTTCAGGACTACTGTAACCAAAACGGCATGGTACTGGTACAAAAACAGACACATAGACCAATGGAACAGAATAGAGAATCCAGAAATAAGACCACACACCTACAACTATGATCTTGGACAAACCTGACAAAAACAAGCAATGGGGAAAGGATTCCCTATTTATAAATGGTGCTGGGATAACTGGCTAGCCATATGCAGAAGATTTAAACTGAACCCCTTCCTTACAACATATACAAAAATCACCTCAACATGGATTAAAGACTTAAATGTAAAACCCAAAGCTATAAAAACCCTGGAAGACAAGGTAGGCAATACCATTCAGGACATAGGCATGGGCAACGATTTTATGACAAAGGTGACAAAAGCAAGTGTAACAAAAACAAAAATTGACAAATGGGATCTAATTAAACTAAAGAGCTTCTGCACAGCAAAAGAAATTATCAACAGAGTAAACAGACAACTTACAGCATGAGGAAAATTTTTTGCGAGCTATGCATTGGACAAAGGTCTAATATCTAGCATCTATAAGGAACTCAAACAAATTTACAAGAAAAAACAAAACAACCCCTTTAAAAAGTGGGCAAAGCGTATAAACAGATGCTTCTCAAAAGAAGACATACATGCAGCCAACAAACATATGAAAAAAAGCTCAACATCACTGATCATTAGAGAAATGCAAACCAAAACCACAATGAGATAACATCTCACACCAGGCAGAATGGCGATTATTAAAAAGTCAAAAAATTAAAGATGCTGGCAAGGTTTTGGAGAAAAAGGAACATTTATACACTATTGGTGAGAGTGCAAATTAGGTCAGCCATTGTGGAAGACTGTGTGGTGATTTCTCAAAGACCTAAAGACACAAATACCATTATACCCAAAGGAATACAAATCATTCTATTATGAAGACATATGCATACATATGCTCATTGCAGCAACATTCGCAATAGCAAAGATGTGGACTCAACTTAAATGCCCATCAATGATAGACTGGATAAAGACAATGTGGTACACATATACCATGGAATACTAAGCAGCAGAAAAAGGAATGAGATCATTTCCTTTGCAGGACATGGATGGAGCTGGAAGTCATTATCCTTAGCAAACTGATGCAGGGACAGAGAAGCAAATACTGCATGTTCTTACTTATAAGTGGGAGCTAAATGATGAGAACACGTGGAGACAGACAGGAGAACAACACACGCTGGGGTCTTTCAGAAGGTGGAGGGTGGAAGGAGGGAGAGGATCAGGAAAAATAATTAATGGGTACTAGGCTTAAAAACTGGGTGATTAATCTGTGCAACAAACTCCTACAACAGAAGTTTACCACCAGCGCTGAGGAAATAATCACATGTTGGTCAGGGGCCCACTGGGCCCGCTGTGAGAACGGTTCACAGATGTTAGGGCTTCAGGTTTTCTATTCTTCCTAATTTAATCTTGCTAGGTTGTATGTTTCCAGGAATTTATCCATATCCTCCAGGTTTTCGAGTTTGTCAGTACAGAATTATTCATAATAGTCTGTGATAATCTTTTGTATTTTTGCGGTATCAGTTGTAATGTTTCCCTTTTTTTTTTTCTGATTTTGTCTGAGTCTTCTCTCTTTTTTTCTTAGTTTGTCTAGCTAGTGGTTTATCACTTTTGTTTATCTTTTTGTAGAACGATCTTTTCACTTGGTTGATGATTTACATGGTTTTTAGAAGTCTTTATTTAGTTCTGTTCTGATTTTTATTATTTCTTCTGCTAATTTTGGATGTAGTTTGTTGTTGCTTTTCTAGTTCCTTGAGGTTCATTGTTATATTGTTAATTTGTAGTGTTTTTACTTTTCTTAGGTAGGCATTTATTGCTATAAACGTCTCTTTTAGCCCTGTTTAACTGTATCCCACAGGTTTTGGTATGTTGTGTTTCCATTTTCATTTGCTTCAAGAAACTTTCTGATTTCCATTTTAATTTCTCTACTGACTCAATGGTTATTCAGGAGCATGTTGTTTAATTTCCACGTATTTGTCTAGTTGCTAAAGTTTCTCTTGGTGTATATTTCTAGTTTTATTCCATTGTGACTGGAGAAGATATTTGATATGGTTTCAACTTTTGAAAATTTGTTGAGACTTTTTTGTGGCTTAACATAGGCTCTCTCCCGGAAAATGTTCCATATGTTTGTGGAAAGAGTGTAGCATATTCTGTAGTGTTAGATAGAATGCTCTGTAAATGTCTTTTAGCTTTATTAGGTCTAAAGTTTAAATCCAATGTTTCTTCTTGATTTCTGTGTAGATGATCTGTCTAATGCTGAGGGTTGGATGTTGAAGTGTCCACTATTATTATACTGGAGTCTATCTCTCTTATTAGATGTAGTAATTTTACAGGCTGCTCTTTGTTAGAAAAGAAAATGACTTTGGGGCTGCATTTCATTAAAAGGAAAACCTTACTGAGGACTTCTGTACCCTCACTATCTGCCTAAATAATTTCTTCTTAACTCCTATATCACTGCCAGCCTCTGAGCCAGAATGAGGTGACACAGAGAGCCTGCACTGTGCAGAACACATTTTGGCAAAGATTGCTGAGTGACAGTAGTGATGTCCAGTTTCTAGGTGCAGCAGTGACATCTGTCCTGGCCTCAGTGTCCAGTGTCCAGCACCAGGGTGTCAGAGGTGTGAGCAGTGGCGTCTGTGCTTAGCAGTAGGGGCAGTTCTTCCTAGGAGGGACCTGATCCAGGGTGGGCTATGGATTCTGTTCCTGGATGTGTAGTTTCCAGCCTGCTTAATAAAATTAGCCCCCAATACCATGAATGCTACTGTATGTGTAAATTAGAGAAATTTGGTTTCCATGGTTTCCTCCAAGAAGTGAGTGGGAAATGAGTCTGTGGGCGGGTGTCAGAGAGCGGCATTCGCAGGTGTTCCATGTGCAAGAGCCACATCCTGAATTCTCTACCTGGCCTCTACCGCATGGTGGAGAGAACAACAGGGAATGTCACATCTCATAACTGATGATACACATCCTCCCTTTTCTTTCTGTGAGAAAAATCCTCTTTTAAACAGGGTTTGAAAACCCACCCCACCCACCCACCCTGGCCACTCTCTGATCTCTGATCTCAGTGGTTCCCAATGTGGCTGAGCAACAGGATTGCTGGTGGGAGCTTAGAAAATACTCAGGCCACTCCCCAGAACCCCAGTCTCAATATTATGCACAAGACCAAGGAATCACTTATATAACAAGCCCTATGGGCAAGGCTGATGCTCAGACATGTGGGATCCTGGTGTTTTTGATCTGGAGACCGGCAGCATGAGCTTCAGCCTTGTCATAAATCCAGAATCTCTTGTTTGACTCCAGAATTCCTGGATCTCAGCACCACGTTCAGATGATCCCTGTGCATATGGGAGTTCCTTGTCTAAGTGTTCCCTAGACTTGGGGTCAGAACTATGCAGTCTGCTCTGGGTGTGCTCTGATCAGATCCCTTAAACTGGAGGTCCAGGGTTCAGTCCTTGTGCTCATTCTTTTCCACAGTCAACCATTCCCTTGGTGCTTCGTCCATTCTTGAGGTTTTAAGTATCATTAATATAGTGTGACCTCCTAAATCTATTTCTCCAGCCTGCTCTATTTCTCCTTTCCTCTAAACTCTGGAGTTGTCTGTCCAAATTCCACCCCAGCTCCCTCACCTGCATTCCTAGTAGACATCTCCTCCACTGAGTGCCTGTGATGCCCCCTCCTCAGTATGCTCCTGCCAGAGTCTCCCCATCTCCACTGACAGCAGCTCCACCCTTCCTTCTACTCACTCATTTTACAACTATGGGTGTACTTGTTTCATCTTTCTCACACCACAGATACAATCCATTGGCAAATGCTGTGAGTCCATCTTCAAATGCATCCAGAATCCCCTCACGTCCCACTCTTTCCCCTGCTCACACCCCAGTCAAGGTCACCGACATCTCCAGCCTCGAATACTGCACTCGCTTCCTACTGTTTTCCCTTCTGCCTCCCTTGTCCCTCGCCTCTCAATTCTGTTCTCAGCACAGCAGTCAGAGATCCTTTTAAAAGAGAAGTTGTGGCCGGGCTTGGTGGCTCAAGCCTGTATCCCAGCACTTTGGGAGGCCTACACGGGCAGATCACTTGAGGTCGGAAGTTTTGAGACCAGCCTGGCCAACACGGTGAAACCCTGTCTCTACTAAAAATACAAAAATTAGCTGGGCGCCAGAGTGAGACTCCATCTCAAATACATACATACATACATTGCCTCCCTTTTACATGCATGTGCTTCAACCAGTTCTCTAGGAAGACATTCCAGACAGCTCTTTATCATTTGTTACTATGTTTATTTGACTGCAGAGCTTTCAAGATTTTTAACATTTTATTTTTAAATTTTTAGTGTAAAAATAATTCATGCTCACAATGGGAAATGAAACAATCAAAATATACATAAATATACTTTTAAATCTCTCCTGTCACTAAATCCAAACCCACTTTACTAAGGTGATTACTATTGTATCAGCCTTCTCTCTGCATGTCTACTTTCTTCACTTGCATGCAAACCATACTGAGTGTTTTTATCTGGTAGCTTTTGTTGAACTGCAATGACTGTAAATTTTATATGTAATTTAATCATTTTCCAGACAACTGGTGATATAACTTAAATAGTATAAAGTCCACACATTCAAAATACACAATTCGGTGGTTTTTAGAATATTCACAGTTGTGCCTCCAGTACCACAATCAATTACAGATCCTTTTATCTCCTCCCAGCCCTGCAGAAAAATCCATATCCAAAGCCCAGGCCTAAGAAACTACCAATCTATGTTTTAGCTCTACAGATTTACCTATTCTGAACATTTTATGTAATGAAATTATACAACATGTGGCCGTTTGTGTCTGTCTTCTTTTACTTACCGGAACGTATTCAAAGTTGGAATGAGTCGTAGCTTGTATCAGTACTTAACATCTTTTTCATTGCTTAATTCTATTCCATTGTATGGATATATCACAATTTATTTATTAGTTGGCAACATTTTGGTCCTTCTCATTTGGATTATGATGAATAATGCTGCTACAAACATGGTATATAAGTTTTCATGTGAACTTATGTTTTCATTTCTCTTGGGTATACGGTATACATAGGAGAGGATTGCTGGTTCATGTAATAACTTAATGTTCAACAATTTGAGCTACTGATAGCCTGCTTTCTGAAGGGGCTATGTCTCTTAAATCCCCACCAGCAAAGTGTGAGTGTTCTAGTATCTCCACATTCTCATCAACACTAATTATTACCTTTTCAATTATGGCCATTCCAGTGGGTGGGAAACAGTATCTCATTTTTGGGTTTATGTGCATTTCGCTGATGGTTAATGATGTTGAACATGTTTCTATGTGCTTATGAGCCTTTTGTATATTATTTATCTTATTATTATTTTATTTATTGTATATCATTATCTTATTATTACTAATATTATTATATTGAGTTACAACCATTCTTTATATATTCTAAATACAAGTCCTTTCCTTGCCAGATGTAAGATTTGCAAAAATTTTCTCCCATTCGATGATTTTCTTTTCACTTTCTTGGTGGTGTCCTTAGACTCACACATTTTTAATTTTGATGATGTTTGATTTATATTTTATTTCCTCTTTTTGCTTGTGCCTTTGGTATAATTTAAGATCAGTTATTTTTACCTAATCCAAAGTCATGAAGATATATACCTATGTTTTCTTCTAAGAGTTTTCTAGTGTTAAGTCTCACATTTAGGTCTTTGATACACGTTGAGGTAATTTTTATATGTAGTGTGAAGTAGGGATCCAGCTTTATTCTTTTGCATATGGATAGCCTGTTGTCTCAGCACCACTTGACGAAAAGATAATTTCTTCCCCCACTGAATTATATTAGCACCGTTTTCAAAAACCAATTAACTATAAAAGTGAAGAGTATTGCTGGGCCCTCAATTTTGTTCTGACTTCATTCTTTTTAATGCTGTTGTAAGTTGGATTTTTTAATAACATTTGTATTAATGCATTGATACTCTATAGAAGCACATTCAATTTTTGTGTTTTGATCTTGTAGCCTACTAATGTGCTAAACTCATTTAGTATTAGTAGTTTAGTAGTTGCTAAACTCATTTAGTGTCCAGATAAAATATGCACACTGCTTAGATGTGCATAGTTCAGGAAAACAGGCAGTGTTTGAGCGTCCGTGAAGAGCATTGGGTCTGCATGGAGCACTCGCAACTTTGAGGTGATGACTACAGGCTCCCGGTCGCAATAGACAGTAACAAACTCTGCTTCTTTGTATTCAGGAGATGTTCTGGACTCACGCAGGGAAACTCGGGCTAGGGAATGAAGATAATTTTAAATGCAACAACTCAGAGTCACAGATCCATAGTCTGGGAAAGTAAAACTTAGGAGCTTTGAGGGTTTAATTGTAATGCTGTTTTGACACAGGTCTTTTACAGATTGGAATTCTAATCATTCAGGGATTACCAATACTGTGCTACCTACTGTATTAATAAACAAAAAGGAAACTGGTCTCTATGAGAATCTCTATGTGGTGGCTTCAGACAAAACTTCACCAGGTTTAGAGAGAAAACCCCGGTCTCTACACCTCCATTCCCAGGGCGAGCTCACTCTCTGGCATCAAGTTCCCCGTGGTCAGTTTCCCTGCACAAAGGTCCAAGGGGAGAGGAATGGAGTCGGAGGCAGGGAGTCCAGTTCAGGGTCGGGGATTCCAGGACGAGTAGGGAAGGGGAAGGGGCTGGGTGCAGCCTGGGGGTCTCTCCCTGGTTTCCACAGACAGATCCTTGTCCAGGACTCAGGCAGACAGTGTGACAAAGAGGCTTGGTGTAGGAGAGGGATCAGGACGAAGTCCCAGGTCCTGGGCGTGGCTCTCAGGGCCTCGGGCCTTATCTGCATTGGGGGAAGTACTGGGTTGGGGATGCCCACTCCCCTAGTCTCACTTCTCCCAACCTGTGTCGGGTCCTCCTTCCAGGATACTCGTGACCCGTCCCCAGTTCCCACTCTCATTGGGTGTCGGATGTCTAGAGAAGCCAATCAGCGTCGCCGCGGTCTCAGTTCTACAGTCCCCACGCGCCCACCCGGACTCTAGAGTCTCCTCAGACGCCGAGATGCGGTCATGGCGCCCCGAACCCTCCTCCTGCTGCTCTCGGGGGCCCTGGCCCTGACCGAGACCTGGGCCGGTGAGTGCGGGGCCGGGAGGGAAACGGCCTCTGCGGGGAGGAGCGAGGGGACCGCAGGCGGGGGCGCAGGACCCGGGGAGCCGCGCGGGGAGGAGGGTCGGGCGGGTCTCAGCCTCTCCTCGCCCCCAGGCTCGCACTCCTTGAGGTATTTCAGCACCTCCGTGTCCCGGCCCGGCCGCGGGGAGCCCCGCTTCATCTCCGTGGGCTACGTGGACGACACGCAGTTCCTGCGGTTCGACAGCGACGCCGCGAGTCCGAGGATGGAGCCGCGGGCGCGGTGGGCGGAGCAGGAGGGGCCGGAGTATTGGGAAGAGCAGACACGGAAAGCCAAGGAGGCTGCACAGACTTTCCGAGTGGGCCTGCGGACCCTGCTCCGCTACTACAACCAGAGCCAGGCCGGTGAGTGGCCCCGGCCCGGGGCGCAGGTCACGACCCTTCCCCATCCCCACGGACGGCCCGGGTCTCCCCGAGTCTCCTGGTCCGAGATCCGCCTCGAGGCCGCGGGCCCCGCCCAGACCCTCGACCGGGGAGAGCCCCAGGAGCCTTTACCCGGTTTCTTTTTCAGTTGAGGCCAAAGTGCGCGCAGGGTGGTCGGGCCGGGGCGGGGCTCCGTGGGTGGGGCTGACCGCGGGGGCGGGGCCAGGGTCTCACACCCTCCAGTGGATGTTCGGCTGCGACCTGGGACCCGACGGGCGCCTCCTCCGCGGTTATCACCAATTCGCCTACGACGGCAAGGATTACATCGCCCTGAACGAGGACCTGCGCTCCTGGACCGCAGGGGACATGGCGGCTCAGAACACCCAGCGCAAGTGGGAGGCGGCCCGCGAGGCAGAGCAGTGGAGAGCCCACCTGGAGGGGACGTGCGTGGAGTGGCTCCGCAGACACCTGGAGAACGGGAAGGAGACGCTGCAGCGCGCGGGTACCAGGGGCAGTGGGGAGCCTTCCCCATCACCTCTAGATCGCCCAGGATGGCCTCCCATGAGGAGGAGAGGAAAATGGGATCAGCGCTAGAATGTCGCCCTCCCTTGAATGGAGAATGGCATGAGTTTCCCTGATTTCCTCTGAGGGCCCCCTCTGCTCTCTAGGACAATTAAGGGATGACGTCTCTGAGGACATGGAGGGGAAGACAGTCCCTGGAATACTGATCGGGGTCCCCTTGGACTCCTGCAGCAACTTTGGGCACCGTGAATTTTTCTCTCAGGCCTTGTTCTCTGCCTCACACTCAATGCGTTTGAAGGTCTGATTCCAGCTTTTCTGAGTCCCTCGGCCTCCACTCAGGTCAGGACCAGAAGTCGCTGTTCCTCCCTCAGAGACTAGAACTCTCCAAGGAATAGGAGATTATCCCAGATGCCTGTGTCCGGGCTGGTGTCTGGATTCCGTGCTCCCTTCCCCACCCCAGGTGTCCTGTCCGTTCTCAGGATGTTCACATGGGTGCTGCTGGAGTGTCCCATGAGAGATGCAAAGCGCCTGAATTTTCTGACTCTTCCCATCAGAACCTCCAAAGACACATGTGACCCACCACCCCGTCTCTGACCATGAGGCCACCCTGAGGTGCTGGGCCCTGGGCTTCTACCCTGCGGAGATCACACTGACCTGGCAGCGAGATGGGGAGGAGCAAACTCAGGACACTGAGCTTGTGGAGACCAGGCCAGTAGGAGATGGAACCTACCAGAAGTGGGGAGCTGTGGTGGTGCCTTCTGGAGAAGAGCAGAGATACACGTGCCATGTGCAGCATGAGGGGCTGCCAGAGCCCCTCACCCTGAGATGGGGTAAGAAGGGGGATGAGGGGTCATGTCTCTTCTCAGGGAAAGTGGGAGCCCTTCTGGAGCCCTTCAGCAGGGTCAGGGCCCCTCATCTTCCCCTCCTTTCCCAGAGCCATCTTCCCAGTCCACCATCCCCATTGTGGGCATCGTTGCTGGCCTGGCTGTCCTAGCAGTTGTGGTCACCGGAGCTGTGGTCGCTGCTGTGATGTGGAGGAGGAAGAGCTCAGGTAGGGAAGGGGTGTGGGGTGGGGTCTGGGTTTTATTGTCCCGCTGGAGGTTTCAAACCCCAGGTAGAAGTGTTCCCTGTCTCATTCCTGTGAAGCAGCATCCACATAGGGGCTAACCCAGCCTGGGGCCCTGTGTGCCAGCACTTACTCTTTTGTGCAGCACATGTGACAATGAAGGACGGATGTATCACCTTGATGGTTGTGCTGTTGGGGTCCTGATTCCAGCATTCACGAGTCAGGGGAAAGTCCCTGCTAAGGACAGACCTTAGGAGGGCAGTTGGTCCAGGACACACACCTGCTTTCCTCGTGTTTGCTTATCCTGCCCTGGGTCTGTAGTCATAGTTCTGGAAATTTCTTTTGGGTCCAAGACTAGGAGGTTCCTCTAAGATCTCATGACCCTGCTTCCTCCCAGTCCCCTCACAGGACATTTTCTTCCCACAGGTGGAAAAGGAGGGAGCTACTCTCAGGCTGCGTGTAAGTGGTGGGAGTGGGAGTGTGGAGGAGCTCACCCACCCCATAATTCCTCCTGTCCCACGTCTCCTGCGGGCTCTGACCATGTCCCGTTTTTGTTCTACCCCAGTCAGTGACAGTGCCCAGGGATCTGATGAGTCTCTCACGGCTTGAAAAGGTGAGATTCTTGGGGTCTAGAGTAGGCGGAGTGGGGGGCGGGGCAGAGGGTAAAGGCCTGTGTAATAGAGATTCTTTGATTGGGACGTTTCAAGTGTGTGGTGGGCTGTTCAGAGTGTCATCACTCACCATGACTGACTTGAATTTGTTCATGACTGTTGTTTTCTGTAGCCTGAGGTAACTGTCTTGTGTGGGACTGAGATGCAGGATTTCTTCACGCCTCCCTTTTGTGACTTCAAGAGACTCTGGCATCTCTTTCTGCAAAGGCATCTGAATGTGTCTGTGTCCCTGTTAGCATAATGTGAGGAGGTGGAGAGACAGTCTACCCCTGTGTCCACCGTGACCCCTGTTCCCACGCTGACCAGTGTTTCCTCCCCAGTCATCTTTCCTGTTCCAGAGAGGTGGGGCTGGATGTCTCCATCTCAGTCTCAACTTTATGGGCACTAAGCTGCAACTTCTTACTTCCCTACTGAAAATAAGAATCTGAATATAAATTTGTTTTCTCAAATATCTGCTATGAGAGGTTGATGGATTAATTAAATAAGTAAACCCTAGAATTTCAGAGAGCAAATAAAGACCTAAGAACCTTCCAGAATCTGCATGTTCGCTGTGTTGAGTCTGTTGCAGGTGGGGGTGGAGAAGGCTGTGAG
>NC_037671.1:33394931-33409189 GCF_003255815.1 Theropithecus gelada
GGAGCCTGTAGTCATCACCTCAAAGTTGCGAGTGCTCCATGCAGTCCCAATGCTCTTCACCGACGCTCAAACACTGCCTGTTTTCCTGAACTTTGCACATCTAAGCAGTGTGCGTATTTTATCTGGAGACTTGGCATTTTTGTAATTCTTTTTTTTTTTTTTTTTTTTAGTCGTAAGGAGCCAATTAGTTTTTAGGAAGTCCAACAAAGTGTATTGAATACCGAATGCAAAGAACCCCCTGCTAGGCTCTTCCCCTGCTTTAGAATTCTTTCCTCTGCTCCTTTTCCTCACCTCCTGCTTCTCCAGCCCTTCTCTCTGCCCCTCTCATCCCTCACACTCCCCCTTCCCCTTAGTCCCCGCTGCCCTGTCACTCCTGAATGGTGGCACTAACACTGTCCCTCACCTCCTGCCCATGTCTGTTCTCCCCACAGTGCTCAGCGGTCCTGCTAATGTGAGCAAAGTCCTGTCATTTCTTTACTTACAATGGTTGGATTTTGGTCTACAGTTTTGCTAAATGTTTTCAATTTGTCTCATATCTTTTTGTTTCTGTTCCTCCTTTGCTACTTTCTTATGTGTCAAATAAACAGTTTTTAGTTTATGGTTTTAATTCTCTTAGTGGCTTTTAGCTATATTTCTTTACACTAGTTTTTTATTGTTGTAAGAATGAAAACCCAATTTCTTGACTTCTCACAGTGAAGTTCAGGTTCTATTAAACTACATCCAGCAAAATAAAGGATACTTGCAACAGTGTAGTTTCCTTTAACCTACCATTATGCTACTATTGTTTTATATATGACATCAATCTATATTATAAACTCAATGATACAGTGTAATACTTTTTGTTTTAGACAAGCAGCCATATGTCTTCAGGAAATTAAGAAAATGAGTGTGAGTGTGACACGTGTGTGTGCATCATTCCTGCTGTTAATTGTTCCTTTCTGTGTATCTGGGTCACCATCTAGTATCATTTCCCTTCACCCTGAAGAACTTCCTTTAAAATTAAATATAGTACAGGATCCCTAGGAAATGAATTTTATGGTTTTGATGATTTAAAAATGTCTTTATTTTTGCCTCCCCCCCCTTTTTTTTTTTTTTTTTTTTTTTTTTTTTTTTTTTTTTTTGCTTATTAGGACATTTACATATAATAAAATTCACCAGTTTTAGCTGTGGTTTTTGGTGAATATTGGTAATTATTTATAGTTGTGTAACTGCCACACTGCCCAGTAGAGAAACACCGAATGCAGAGAACCCCCTGCTAGGCTCCTCCACTGCTTTGGAGTCCTTTCCCCTGCTCCTTGTCCTCACCTCCTGCTTCCCCAGCCCTTCCCTCTGCCCTCATCCCTCACATCCTCCGAGAATGAGATGGGCTGGGCACGAAGGTTTTTTGTTTGTTTGTTTGTTTTCTATGAATAAATGTAACTTTTTATTATGATAGAGTTGTTTTATTAAAGAAATAGATGAAAATGCTTAAATAAAATCAAATGGCTCTAAAAGTCTTACAATGAAAACAACAGTCCTGCCTGTTGTTCTCTCCAGGGACAAGCACTTTTCATTCTCTCAGTTTTTCCTTCTGGTCGTTGTCTTCATGGGTTTTTCCAAATTATTATTTTTTCAGTTTTTCAAGTGGGTGCATATATTAATACATGTAATTTTTAAAAGCCTCTTCTGATTATAATGCATCCTAATAGTTCCCTGCCCCCTCCCTCCTAATCTTTCAAAGCAATGACTTTTAACTCTTTCAGCAATGTCTTCTTTCTCCTCACATAACTACTTAGTCATTTCTTGATTATTTTACACATTTTATAGTGATTTCTTGAATGACAGATGAGGATTTAGCTCTTACACCATCACTGTCTTTACTTTTCCTCCCATATTGTCCCAAAGTAGTTACCAGAGTTAGGGGCTAAGCAGTCACCACATCATTATGACTATGTACATATTGCTTATTGTTGAGAAAAACAGCGTAATATGCTCTTACTTCCTATCCGGTACTTCCTCCTGTCCTAGAATTAATGATTGCCTAACCACCCTTCCCCCTTGTTTTTTTCACTTTTGCTTTATCTTCAATGAGCTTCTTTCCAAATGCCCCAAATCTGGCAATAACCTATTATTATTTTTAAGAGAAGGGACCTCACTATGGTGGCCAGGCTGGTCTGGAAATGTTGGACTCAAGCCAACCTCTTGCTTTTAGCCTCCTGAGTAGCTGGGACTACAGACATGAGCCATTCCACCCAGCTAATCTATTAATATTTTTACTGTTTTTTTTTTTTTTTTTAAAGCCAGCTCCATAGCTGGAATATTTCCTGTGTTGGATCCTATTTGCTGGATCCATGTCATTCTCTGGTTTGTCTCCTCCTTCATTTTGCTGGAGTATTTTCTCCAATAGTTTCCCAAGAAAGGGTCCATGGAGGTAACCCCTGAGTCTTTGCTTGCCTAAAAATGTATTATTTTACCTTCACCCTTGATTATTTGGCTGAATATAGATTTATCCGTTGAAAATAACTTTCTTTCTAGAATTCTGAAGGCATGCTTCCATTGTTTTCAGCTTCTTTTTCGAGGCAGGGTCTCTTCTGTCACCCAGGCTGGAGTGCAGTGGCGCAATCACAACACTGCAGCCGTGACCGCGCGGGCTCAATTCATCCACCTCAGCCCCTGAGCAGATGGGACTACAGGTGGGCGCCACAGGGCCCAGCTAACTTTTGTAGTTTTTGTAGAGATGGGGCTTCACCGTGTTGCCCAAGCTGGTCTTAAGGGATCTGTCTGTCTCCACCTCCCAAAATGCTGAGCCAATGTGTTACAGGCATGAGCCACTGAGCCTGGCTAGTTTTTCTTTTATTCTCTCTCTTCTTCCTTCATTTCTCAAAGACATCTCAAACTCAGTGGACCCCAAAGCAAAGTCAAACTCCATCAGAATATCCTCCTATTTCCAACCTTAATATATATCTTAAACCTTCTGGTTCAAACTACCACGATCCCTCACTTGAACTTAGAATTGGTTTTCCTGCTTCTTATTTTTTTTATCATAAATTATTTCAAATAAACCATGTGTGACTTTATACTTTTTACTACATAAAAAGAGTGAAGATCTGCCACGTGCGGTGGCTCACGCCTGTAATCCCAGCACTTTGGGAGGCCGAGGCGGGCGTATCACTTGAGGTCAGAAGTTCGATACCAGCCTGACCAACATGGTGAAACTTCGTCTCCACCAAAAATGCAAAATTAGCTGGTGTTGTGGCGTGCGCCTGTAGTCCCAGCTACTTGGGAGCCTGAGGCAGGAGAATCGCTTGAACCCAGGAAGTCGGAGGTTGCAGTGAGCTGAGTTCGTGCCATTGCACTCCATCTGGGTAACAAGAGTGAAACTCTGTCAAAAAAAAGAAAAAAAAAAGATATGAAGAGGTTATATACTTAAACATGGAATTGCTTTAAGTGTTTGCCATTCACGGTTCCCATGCATGCCAGCAGCTTCTTACTGCAAACACCTGGGACTTGCTATAGAGCAGCTGGAGTACGTTCCACCCACACACAGGACAGGGAGCTGACAACCAAGGAGTGGAGGATCAATACTCCAGCTTTCTCCCCTCTGTTTCCCTGTATCTCAGCAGTATGGAGCTTGTTACCGATAAGAACCTGCTCACTGACTTTAAACTGCTTTTCTTACCTTCTCAGTTCCATTTCTCCATACCTCAACTGATGCTTTCTGGTAAGACCTAGAAAATAAACTATCTTCACTGAAATTTCAGTCTTGGAACCTGCTTTGGGTTCCCCAATCTGAGACAGAAATATATTCATTTTCCCATCACTGGACTTTCAGGTTGTTTTCAATTTTTCACTGTTACAAACAAGGCTGCAACATTTGTCTACAAACCTCTACATATACATATCCCGGCCCGCGGGATCGTCGAAGCAGGCCCTGGAGGAGGAAGTGGGAATTTGGGGAACAAGAGACACGAGAAATGGAGACAAGACAGTGCTCTGATCAAGTCTCGTTTAATGGCGGTAATGCAATGCCTTATATACACTTGGAGGGGAAGGGGTTGGGCCAGAGGCGGAGATGATCTCATCGCGGAGGGTGTGGCTAGGTAGGTATTGGTTTCTCTGGTCGGACGTCATGTTGGGCCTGCGCTGTCAGTTGGTAATTTTCCCGGGCGCAGGATGGTGCCTGCGCTACAAAGTAACAATTTTCGCTGCGCGGGGGGGGAAAAACAGGTGAAGAAAAAACAGGAAGAGCGCCATCTTTTATGAGGTATTGATACAAAAGAGAAACAACAAATCTAGGGAGGAGGTAGAAGGTGGAAAGGAATAGAGCTCGGGCGTTTAATCATTAATTATTATTTGCTATGGCCGGGGCGCGCAGCTCCGGACAGGTCCCCCTTTTTATTATTTTATGATAAGAAATGACCCCTCGGGAACTGCGCCTGTCTTAGGTTGGGTCATCTCATTCCCATCTTCTAGGCCCGTCATGGGATAAGGCAGCAGCAAGGGCGGCCCTCCTGTCTTAGGCTCCGATGGGGATAGTGTCCTCTTACCCGTCATTGACTGTCCAGTTCAGCACACAGGGGAGGTGGTCTTATTAAGGTAAATAAGACTCACCATTTTCCGTCATCTCAAGGCGATGATAATGGACCTGTATAGGCTTGGCCTGGAAGGCCTCGATTTGTTGTCTAACAAACACCATAAGCTTATTAAGGATTATAGGCCCGAGAGTGAGAAAGAGTAGAAGAGTAAGTAAAGGACCAAGGAATGGCAGGAGATAGGGGAGAAGTCCATCGAGTCCCGTCCACAATGGATTGGCGGCCAGGCCCTTTCTGCGCTTTTCTAGCTCTTCTTGCAACGTTTTTATCTTATCTCTGACGATTCCGGATTTGTTGGCGTAAAAACAGCACTTTTCCTGTAAAGCCAAACAGATCCCTCCCTGTTCTGCCGTTAGCAAATCTAGACCTCTTCTATTTTGGAGAACTACTTCTGCTAATTAATCTACTTGGTCTTGTAAATCTTGTATAGTACTGGATAAGGTCTGTACATCTGAAATTAATTGATTGGATAATTTGGTATATTGGGTTAGTGAGACTCCTAGGCCTGTGGCTCCTGTAGTAAAAGCAGTGGTGATTCCTAGTCCGGCCAACAAGGGAATAAATTGTATGGCTCGTTTTGGTCTATAAATAAAATGTTCGATAGTGGGGATGGGGATAGGTTCATCTCCAGGGATGATATCAATGTCGGGGAGAAGAGTGGCCAGAACACAAAGCCCTGTCCAATTTGTAGGTAAATAAGTATATGCCATGTTGTTTCCACAGACGAAAACCGAGCCATTTACAGCACACAAAGGGTTAGTGGCATTGATTATGGAGGTACAGTTGTCAAACACAACATAGCCTAGATCAATTTCTTTCGTGTTATTATATGACGGTGAAAAGAGACAAGAGGAATTAGAAAACGTAATCGGTTGAACTAAGAGGGGAGAAATAATAGGACAGGAATTATTTACCAAGGATTCATTTGAGTAATTGACATAGGACGACAAAAGGTTAGGTATAGCTAGAGGAATAGGGGGGCCCATTTTAAGAGAAAGCCAACAATCGTGGGCTAGGCTTGTATTGGACATTTGAAGTAAATTGTAAGTATCATTGAGGATATCAAAAGTTTGAGCATCGAGCCTAAAATTATCTCTAATCTCAGGCAGGGCTAAGGGGTGATATTGAAGTTCAGGATATAGAGCTTTATGAATCTCTTCTAATTTTCTCTGGACGGTTTTAATTCTTGCAGTATCTAATGGGCCTCCTCCATCAGAAATGTGAATGGGAGCAGTAGTGCTCCAACAAACAGGCTTTCCTTTTTGGCCGTTACAGGGAGATTGTACAAGTTTATTAGTGGATCCTAATACTTGTACGTCATTGGCACCTCCAGTTTGTGTTTTTAGTAACGTGGCCGTATAGTATGTCTTATTGCCTGATTTGCATTGTTGATAGGAGGTATAACAGGAACTATGTATAGAAGATTGAAAAGAGCTACAAGGGCATTCTAGGAGCGGCCCGCTAGGTGAGGTGTCTCTTGGGGTAGACTTACATTTCCATAACTGGTCTGGCATTAGGTAAGCTGTCTTGCCCGAGCAAGTCACCTGGGTGATTCTGTCTGACGGAGGTTCAGATATTTGTCCTCCGCTGCAGTCACAAGGCTGGCCGTATTGTTTTCGTATTAATTCTCTCGCTTTACGAGGGTCACCAAAACCTGCATAGACTGTCACTATGCTATATAGAGCGATTATTTTCCAAAGGAATCTCATTTTAGGCTTCATTTTCTGAAAAACAAAAAGGAAGAAACTTCTCAGGGAGATTTATCTTCCCTGGACTGACAATGGTTATGATTTATTTGTCTTACCAATCTTTCAGGCAGCCATCTGGCTGCATCATTTTTTTGCGAGAAGATGCATACTGAGCCTCTTCCCCAAATTAAAACTGGATCGGGGCCATGCCATGAATTATCAAGTGGATCTTTCCATTTTACCATTGCGAACTGTTTTTGAGATTCAGGATGCCAGAAACGGTCGGCAGCCGATTTTCCATGACTGTCCAAATTTTAAAAATTAAGGATAAACAGGGCATGATTGAGTATGTTTCTGGGGGTACCCTTCACGGGGTACCAGCTCCCCCCTTTTAATTTTGTGATAACAGTTTTTAATGACAGATGGGCTCTTTCTACTATACCTTGTCCTTGGGGATTGTAGGGAATGCCTGTGGTATGTTTAATTTGTAGGGTATTGCAGAATTGTAAAAAGGCTTTGGCTATATAACCAGGGCCATTATCTGTTTTGATTTGTTTGGGTATTCCTAAGATAGAAAAGCAGTGTAATAAATGAGCTATGACATGTTTGGTGGCCTCTCCTGTTTGGAGAGTTGCAATAATGAACCCACTATAGGTATCTATGCATACATGGATATATTTTAGTTGACCGAATTCTGAGTGGTGAGTAACGTCCATTTGCCAAATTTCGTTGGGGATGAGTCCTCGGGGGTTAACTCCTAAATGAGGAACAGGTAAATACGTTATGCAGTTGGCGCATTGTTTAACTATTTGTCGAGCTTGTTCTCTGGTAAGTTTAAACATGAGCCTTAAGGTTTGGGCGTTTAAATGATGTAAGGCGTGTGCTTTTTGTGCTTGTTGTAAATTGTCTATAGTGACTGTGGCTATGGTTTTTGTTGCCGTGTTGGCTGTTGCGTTACCTTGTGTTAAAGGTCCCGGTAATCCTGAATGTGCTCTAATATGCCCAAGGAAAAAGGGAGTAGTCCTTTTTTGAATAAGTTGTTGACATTGTAAAAATAGGTTAGCTGTATCTGAAATATGTTTAATTTGAGGCACGGTCTCTAAGAGGGGTATTGAATGAGCCAGGTAGGCGCTGTCTGTGTAAATGTTAAGTGGCTGACAAGGAAAAGCTGATAATGCTGCAATTATAGCTTGCAATTCGACCAGCTGAGCTGATGTATAAGTGGTCTGGAATTTAACGATTACATCATTGTAGGTGTAAGCGGCAAGCCCTGTGGAAGATCCATCAGTGAAAATTAGTAATGCGTCATTGAGGGGTTCTTTACTGGTAATATGGGGAAACACAAACGCATGAAGTTTGCAAAATTGAATGAGTTTGTTAGGTGGGTAATGGTTGTCAATTGTGCCAGTGTAAGAAGCGCAAGCAATTGGCCAGGCTTCCGTATTTTGTAACAGCCAATGGATGTGTGATTGAGTGTAGGGCTGTATAATGGTAGAGGGTTCTATTCCAAAGTATTTTCTACTGTTTTCTCTTCCCAAGATAATTAGATCAGCTATTGCATCATAATAAGGCAACAAAACCTTTTTAGGGGAGGAGGGTAGGTGTACCCACATAATGGGATTGTTCTGCCAGAATAAGCCAGTAGGGGTTATTGTTGTGTTAAAAATAATGAATATTAATGGCTGAGAATAATCAATACTGGTAACAAATTGTGTTGCAATGGCATGCTCTACCTGTTGGAGTGTTATTAATGCTTTTTTGGTAATGGACCTGGGAGATTTTGGATTAGAGTCTCCTTTTAATATATCGAAAAGAGGTTTTAACTCTCCTGTAGTGAGCTTTAAATACGGCCGAAGCCAATTTATGTCTCCCAGTAATTTTTGGAAATCATTTAAAGTTTTTAAATGATCACGACGTATAACGGCCTTTTGATTAATGACTTTGGGTCCATTAATTTGGAAACCAAGATAGGTGTATGGATCTTGTAATTGTACCTTTTCTGGGGCTATTTGTAGTCCGGCTGCTGTTAACTCTTGTTTGAGTTGGGCAAAACACTGTAAGACTTGTTCGCCAATTTCTCCTGCTATTAAAATATCATCCATATAATGTATAATATACATTTGTGTCCATGTTTTTCTGACTGGCTCTATAGCGGCAGCTACATATTTTTGACACAAGGTAGGACTATTGGCCATACCCTGAGGTAAGACTTTCCATTGATAGCGCTTCATTGGTTGCTTAAAATTTGTAGATGGAAGACTAAAGGCAAATCTTTTTTGGTCAGCAGGGTGAAGGGGAATTGTAAAAAAGCAGTCTTTAAGGTCAATAATGATTTTATAATATTTTTGAGGAATCGCAACTGGTGAAGGCAATCCTGGTTGTAAGGCACCCATAAGGACCATAGTGATATTTACTGCTCTTAAATCTTGTAAGAGTCTCCATTTACCAGACTTCTTTCTAATAACAAAAATAGGTGTGTTCCAAGGAGAATTACTTTCTACAATATGTCCTGCTTCCAGTTGTTCCTGCACTAACTGTTGGGCGGCACTTAATTTATCATTGAGTAAAGGCCACTGATCAACCCAAACGGGCTCATCTGACTTCCAAGTAATGGGGTCAGCGCACCTTTGGGGTGCAGGTATGTCAGTGACCTGAGCTAAAAATTTCCAAACCCCTTTTTATCAAGTTGTCCTGAAACCAGTATAGGCTGTGGGATACCGTTTTCTCCTTTTCCAAGACCTTTACCAGGGGTGTATCCTTGAGTTAACATTTGTGCAGTAACTATATCATTTGGACTACACATTATAATTTTCATTTGAGCGAGCAGATCTCGCCCCCACAGGTTAACAGGTAGGTAAGGGATGACAAATGGCTTAATAAGGCCTGAATTGTTTTCCTTATCTGTCCATGTTAGGTATTTAGAACTTTGTTTAGGATTACTGCTTTGCCCAATTCCTCTCAAGTGAGTTAAAGTCTCTGTGGTAGGCCAATGAGAGGGCCAATCTTCTTGTTTAATGATAGTTACATCGGCCCCTGTGTCTATTAGCCCAGTAAATGCCTTCCCGTCTAACCATAAGGTTAGAGAGGGTTTTTGATTTGTAATTGGTTGCACCCAATATATATCTGATGATCCGAAACCTTCTATATTTCTATTAGAGTGTTGGATATTATTATCTGTTTTAACCAAAGGTAGTAGGATTAACTGAGCTATTCTAACTCCTTGAGGGACAGTAATAATATTATCAATAGCTCTGGCCATAATTTTAATTTCTCCCTCATAATCATTATCGATAACTCCAGGGAGGACTTGTAAGCCTCTCATGGTGACACTACTTCTTCCTAAAAGTAGCCCAAAAGTGTTAGGTGGTAAGGGTCCATATATTCCAGTATTTAAGGTTTGTGGTCCCATTTCAGGTGTTAGTACTGTGTGGGAGGTGGAACTGAGGTCCAGTCCTGCACTTCCTGGGGTTGCTCTACTAAGCTTTGAAATGGATTGCTGTTGCTGGCTGGAACAAAGCTGACTGCCCCACATGCTTGTTTCGGGGCCTGGGGCTGGCCCCTCATCCCGTTTCCCTGCCTGGGAGATAAAGGATTTCCTTGACTGTCAGTTTTAGATTTACATTCGTTTGCCCAGTGCCTTCCTCTTTTACACCTTGGGCAAAGGCCTGGGATTTTCGCTTCTGGATTTTTATTTTGGTTTTCATGGCAATCTTTTGCAAAGTGTCCCCTTTTACCGCACCTAAAACATCCCCCTTTATCTTTACCTTTGTTAATGAGGAAGTCTCTTACTGTTTGGCCGCTAAAAGCGGCGGCCATTGCTAGGCCTTGTTGATATGAGGGCCCAATATCTGAACAAAGGCGAATGTATCCTGTTAAATCTGTTTTCTTTCGATAAGGTCTGATTGCCGCTTGGCAGGCGGGGGTAGCGTTTTCATAAGCTAACTGTTTAACATAATCTACACCCGTTTCTGCATTTCCAAAAATTCTACCTGCCGTGGTCATAAGTCTATGCACAAAGTCTGAAAATGGCTCATCGCGTCCTTGTTTAACTGCCGTGAGTGAGGCCCCTGGATCTCCTTTAACGGGAAGTTTTCTCCAGGCTTTTGTAGCAGCAGCCTGGATTTGTGAGAACAATCCAGGATCATATTGCATTTGGGCCCGAGTGTCTGCATAATTACCTGAACCAGTTAACATATCAAAATCCCAACCGTTTCCTGCCTGTTGATTTCTTTTAGCTGTATCTCTACAATTTTCAAAGAACTCTGACTTCCAAATTAAATGGTCTCCCCCAGAAAGAACTGCCCTAACTAAGGTATTCCAGTCTGTAGGAGTGAGCCAATTATCAGCCACAGATTCTACTATAGCAAGAGTATATGGAGCAGTAGCCCCATACTGAGAGGCAGCAGTCTTTAACTCTTTTATAATAGTAAAGTCAAACCCAGTATGATGTCTCCAAGCCTGTCCCTGTTCATCTATGGTTTCAGTGACCGGAAAAACGTCTTTGGGGGAGGAGTCTTCTCTACGTTGGCTAGCAACCAACCCCCCTCTTGGAACATGTTGTCCAGGCTGCTGAGGTGGGCGCAATGAACCCTCCATAGCGTCTGAGTTGGGTATTTTTTCATTTCCTGTTTTTAGCTTTTGGAGCCTAATTATCAATGATTGATGTAACTCTTCAAGTTTAATTTGCTCTTCTAGTTGAGCAATTTTTTGTTTTAATTCTTCTTTGGGATCTATTGCTGCCATAACAATGGGCGCAGAAGCCTCATTATATGTCTTATTATATGGGGGCGGGTATGAAGTAAAGGGAGGCAGATCAGGGTTGTGATATTTAGCTGCCTCTTCCTCTAAATCATCCCAATTTATGTCTGATTGATTAGGCTTATTAATTTCCTCCTCTTTTCGAAGCATCTGTAAAATTGGGTATTTTTTTGGTTTGTTTTCATGTGGCATTTCTTTATCTGTTACTGAAGGAGACTTAATTTCCTCATGATCACTTTCGAGGGAAATGAGATCCTCCTCCGTATCTTGCGGAGGCTTTGCGAGGTTAGAGCGGGAGCTAACCTTTAAAATATGCTCTGTCTGAGCGACCGCAGCCATGACTTGCGGATCGGCCTCTTTCTTATCTATTAAATCTCTAATGAGGTTCCAATAAGAGAAGGTGGTCACAGGAATTTTTTCTGGCCCAAAAGTATTATAATAGTCCTGAAAACAATCCCCTACTCTACGCCATCTTTTAATATCAATAGTTCCTTCCTGTGGGAACCAAGGGCAAGTGTCTTTTACAAAATCAAAAAACTTAAACAAATCATTACCTTTAACCTTTACTCCTCGTATCTTTAAAGCCTCTTTTAATTGTCCTACATAGATCTGATGCTGACTTAATTCTTGTCCCATTTCAGACGCGCCACTTACCTTCGATTCTGACGCAGCAGGTTCCCGTGGAGATCGGAAGAGTTTTACTCCTTTTGTCTGGGTTAGCAGTCGACCGTCCTTTGGTGTCCTCTTCCTCACGGAGTCCCTCGTTTCCAGGTCCCTGTTCGGGCGCCACGTATCCCGGCCCGCGGGATCGTCGAAGCAGGCCCTGGAGGAGGGAGTGGGAATTTGGGGAACAAGAGACACGAGAAATGGAGACAAGACAGTGCTCTGATCAAGTCTCGTTTAATGGCGGTAATGCAATGCCTTATATACACTTGGAGGGGAAGGGGTTGGGCCAGAGGCGGAGATGATCTCATCGCGGAGGGTGTGGCTAGGTAGGTATTGGTTTCTCTGGTCGGACATCATGTTGGGCCTGCGCTGTCAGTTGGTAATTTTCCTGGGCGCAGGATGGTGCCTGCGCTACAAAGTAACAATTTTCGCGGTGCGGGGTGGGGGGGGGGAAACAGGTGAAGAAAAAACAGGAAGAGCGCCATCTTTTATGAGGTATTGATACAAAAGAGAAACAACAAATCTAGGGAGGAGGTAGAAGGTGGAAAGGAATAGAGCTCGGGCGTTTAATCATTAATTATTATTTGCTATGGCCGGGGCGCGCAGCTCCGGACATATACATGTAGGAAGATTTCGGTATTTCCTACTAGTGAAACTGCTCAGTTGGAGGGTATGTGCATCTTCATCTTTAATAAATACTACCGACATTTGAAAAGCCAGACAACGTCAAGGACTGGCCAGAGTCCCATGTGCAATGGGTGTGGAATGGCAGCTCACTGTGGCAGGTGCGGGGACTCAGTTGGGGTCTTGGAGAGGCACTTTGTTATAGCAAGAGTGTTTCATAAATGGTATCTGATATATTCAAGATTAGTGCGGAATAAATACACGTTGCTTAGAAATAATTATTCATAGATCTAAAGTCAACAAGTCTTTTTCTTCTCTTGTAAAAATATATATATTTTTTTTTCCAGAGGGAGGGGAACAACTTAAAATAAACCAGAAAATACCTTCATATTAATCATTCTTCTCATATACTTCAAATTTGAACTTCATGTCTTTCTCCTCCTGGACATCAGAGAGAACACCTGGGTATTCTGGCAGAAGTTTATATTTCTCCAAATCAATTTCTGGAAAAAAAAAAAAAAAAGTATCATTTTCAAAGTCCCACATGATCCTTGTCACAAATAGTTTAAGATGGCCTGGGTGATTCATGGCTTCCTTATAAACAGAACTGCCACCAACTATCCAAATAATCTCTACTTTATTTGCTAATTCTGGTTGTTCTGTAAGTTTTAAGATATCATCCAGACTTCTGGCAAGAGAATGAGCTCCTTGTGGAGGTCCCTTGAGATCTCTGCTGAGAACTAAATTAATTCTATCCTTTAAAGATCGATTCTTCTCAGGAATGGAGAACCGGATCTTCCTACACATAACACCAGATTCTAGTGAAGAGTTTGTGTCATTCTCTGGAAATACCTAAATTCATTCCTGAGCGGTGGCCAGGGCAGGTGCCCGTTCTTGCCAATGCCCATGTTCTGGGACAGAGCGACGATGCAGTTTAGCAAACGAACCATAACAGCAGCAGCGGTGAGCACCTCCGAACCCGCTGGCTACACCAGAACGCGCGGCCAAGATTGGCCTGAAGGTTTTTACTTTGAACGTGGAGGATGAGCAATGACATCTCTCCACCTCAAAGCTCGTCCTGAGCATTCACTTCCTGGGAGCGGGGGCAGCGCAGCAGCGCCACCTGGTGGTTCATGTACTTCCTTTTGCAGGTCACTCACAGCCCTGAGACCCTCCTCTCCTTTCCATGCACCCGGGATTTCTTCACTGGACACCAACCTGCGTCAACTTTCCTATAAAGCAAAAGAAGCGCACAGGGTTTGCTCATGGAGTCCCTGCACAAAGTGGCCGTGGTGGCTGCCATGGACACTGCATGGGCACAGCAACTGAGTCGCCGCCACTCACCAAGGCTGACCTGGCAGCTGCCACTGCTGAGGGCCCAGCCAACCAAAAGCAGCTATTTTTTGGGGGGTGGAGAAATAAAACAGGAAATGGTAATTAAGAATAAAATAACATTATGATAGATAAATATGCCACTAAAGATATAGTAGCAGTTTAAATAATTTTGAGACTATGAACAAGATTATGTCAATGGGGAGAACTTATTACAAGTAGAGAAAGCTGGAGTACTGATGCTTCCCTCCTTGGTTGTCAGCTCCCTGTCCTGTGTGTGGGTGGAACGTACTCCAGTTGCTCTATAGCAAACGATAGTGGGGGGAGGAATGGTGTCATCTCCACCTTTGGCGAGATCCATGTCACCGTGTTCAGGGGAAGGGCCATGAACTCCCCATGCAGAGAGGAGGCTGTGGCTGTGAAGGTGCCTGTGGGAGAGGTGAGGAGCCGCTCCCTCTACACTGAGGGCCAAGAGCCTGCAGACGGCGGGGAAGGCTTCCCCTCAGCTGTGTCCTATCAGGTTTTTCCAAGAGTCAAGGAGTAGACCTGCATATTGCCTCTGCTGATGTGAGCTGCACGCACACCTAGAAGTGAGGTCACCCCTGCTGGGGGTCCTGGG